>NW_016108613.1:14719-18434 GCF_001604975.1 Cebus imitator | reverse complement strand
ATTTAATTTTGCCAGTTAAATCACTTTAAAACAGTCTATTAGTGTTTTACGAGGGCGATTATAATTTCATTGGAAATCAGTTAAAGGTTTTGTTTTTGTGTTGCTCCTCATAAAGAGACCTGTGCCCTGACCCCCCTGAGGTTTCCACACCCAACGTGGTGTGGGGCCTGCAGAGGCGATAAAGCCAGGCACCCCACCACTGCCCCCACACCAGTAGGGCACATCCCCACCATCCCTACACATCCCACCTCCTCTCAGCCCAGGCCCAGTTACCTCTTTTTCTTGTCCCTCTTGTTCACATCAGTGCTCCTGAGCATAACGATGAGATCGGCTCTGGAGACTTTACCCCACCAGGTGGCTCTGTGGAGCTTGCCCAGGTCTTCTCGATGGACCTGGTACCTTGGCTGCTTAAAGGCACTGTCGTCGTAGTCTTCCCAAGTGCCCACGTTGTTCTTGCCGCTCCCCCTGCAGCAGGGGAAGCAGGGGAAGCACCATTTGCCCATCTTGCTCCTGAGACCAAAGGGCTTCTTCATAGCGGAGGCAGCCGGCTTTGAACAAACCTCAGCCACCATCTGCGTTTAGCAGCCGGGGAGGCCAGTAGTAGCGAGCAGATTGCCTCTACTAACAAGCTTTACCAACTAGCAGGAAACTCCGGGTTTCCAATCTGTTTGAAGAAAAAAGTCAATCCCAGCCAAAACCTGCCAACCCCAGCAGGGGAGCCCAGCCCAGCCCACCCAGGGAGAGCCCATGCCCATGCCCACCCAAGGAAACATCCAGCCCAGCCAGGGGAATGCCACGCTTAGCAGAGAAAAGGTCAAGCCCAGCAAAGAAATGTGAGGGAAGAAATGCCAATCCAAGCAAGGAACACGAAGCCGTGAGAAGAATGCCAAGCTAATCCAGGACCGAAAAGCCAAGCCAAGCCATTACAGGCAAGCCAAGCTGTTATGCACGTGTGGCGTGTGTGTGCATGTGCGCATGCGGCGTGCACCTGGTGGCGTCACTGTATGTGGCACAGGTGGTGGCCGACGTGCAACCCGCGCATGCAAATCCTGGTGCCACAAATGTTAGTGACAGCCTTGTGTTCCTGGCAAACTTCAAGGGAATTGACGGAGCTTTCAGGCCATTGAGAAGAGGAGGCTGCCCCCGAGAAAAAGCCTCTTGAAGCAGTACTGGGGCTAGAGCGCCTGCAACTTGAGGATGCTGACAGCCTCCCTGAAGAAAGCCCCCAAGACAATCTTGGTGGTGCTGGTGCAGGTGGCAGCAGCTGCAGCTTGGAGCTCAGACTGGTGGAGGTTGCTGCAAATGGCCTCAAAGTCATGGAGCACATGCAGCCCACCAAGCCCAGGGCCTGCCTGAGGCACTTTTGCCACCTGTCTGCACCCAAAACACACTGGTGATGGAGAACTTGGGAGCCACAGGATTGGGGCTGGGCGGCCAGCTCCCACCCTGGTGCCCCCTGGCCCAGTGTCCAAGCCAGGGCTAACCGCTGTGGGGCTTCTAGTCCAGAGGGCTCTGCTGGCATGCAAGAAAGGTGTGGTGCAGACCACTGTCTCCAGGCCGGCAGGAGGAGGGCTTAGAGGAGCACCTACCTGATGGTGAGATGCAGAAAGGCACCTCCATGTGCAGATCCAGGTAACAGGATGCTGTGAGCCCCAGGGAGCCAGTCTGGGGCCTCCCTGGCAGCCTCTGAGCTGGACCCAGGCAGTGGCACCTTGATTTGCTTCAGGCTGCTTTACCCAAACCACAGGTGGTTNGCCCAGCCCAGCCCACCCAGGGAGGGCCCACGCCCACACCCACCCAGGGAAAGCCCACGCCCACCCAAGGAAACACCCAGCCCAGCCAGGGGAATGCCAAGCTTAGCAGAGAAAAGGTCAAGCCCAGCAAAGAAATATGAGGGAAGAAATGCCAATCCAAGCAAGGTACACGAAGCCAAGCAAAGAATGCCAAGCTAATCCAGGACCGAAAAGCCACGCCACGCCGTTACAGGCAAGACAAGCCAGTGCGCGCGCATGCGCCGTTACAGGCAAGCCAATCTGTTGCGCGCATGCGGCGTGCGCGTCCGGCGTGCGCGTGCGGCGTGCGCGCCTCTGGTGGCATCACTGTACGTGGCACAGATGGTGGCCGACATGTGCAACCCGGGCACGCAAGTCCTGGCGCCACAAATGTTAGTGACAGCATTGTCTTCCCAGCAAACTTCGAGGGAACTGATGGAGCTTTCAGGCCATTGAGAAGAGGAGGCTGACCTTAAGAAAAAGCCTCTTGAAGCAGTACTGGGGCTAGAGCACCTGCAACTTGAAGATGCTGACAGCCTCCCTGAAGAAAGCCCCCAAGACAATCTGGCTGGTGGTGCTTGCTGCAAATGGCCTCAAAATCACAGAGCACAAGCAGCCCACCAAGCCCAAGGCCTGCCTGAGGCACTTTTGCACCTGTCTGCACCCAAAACACACGGTCATTGGTGGTGGAGCACTTGGGAGCCACAGGATTGGGACTGGGCGGCCAGCTCCCCCACCCCGCCGTGCCCCCTGGCCCAGTGTCCAAGCCAGGGCTAACTGCTGTGGGGCTTCTGGTCCAGAGGGCTCTGCTGGCATGCAAGAAAGGTGTGGTGCAGACCACTGTCTCCAGGCCGGCAGGAGGAGGGCTTGGAGGAGCACCTACCTGATGGTGAGATGCAGAAAGGCACCCCCATGTGCAGATCCAGATAACAGGACGCTGTGCGCCCCAGGGAGCCAATATGGGGCCTCCCTGGCAGCCTCTGAGCTGGACCCAGGCAGTGGCACCTTGATTTGCTTCAGGCTGCTTCACCCAAACCACAGGAGCTTTGGTGTGAGAAGACATGTATGCAGCCAACAAACATATTAAGAAAAAACTCATCATCNGCGCGTGCGGCGTGCGCGTGCGGCGTGCGCGTGCGGCGTGCGCGCCTCTGGTGGCATCACTGTACGTGGCACAGATGGTGGCCGACATGTGCAACCCGCGCACGCAAGTCCTGGCGCCACAAATGTTAGTGACAGCCTTGTGTTCCCAGCAAACTTCGAGGCAACTGATGGAGCTTTCAGGCCATTGAGACCCTGAGAAAAAGCCTCTTGAAGCAGTACTGGGGCTAGCGCACCTGCAACTTGAAGATGCTGACAGCCTCCCTGAAGAATGCCCCCAAGACAACCTGGCTGGTGGTGCTTGCTGCAAATGGCCTCAAAATCACAGAGCACAAGCAGCCCACCAAGCCCAGGGCCTGCCTGAGACACTTTTGCACCTGTCTGCACCCAAAACACACGGCCATTGGTGATGGAGCACTTGGGAGCCACAGGATTGGGACTGGGCGGCCAGCTCCCACCCTGGTGCCCCCTGGCCCAGTCTCCAAGACAGGGCTAACTGCTGTGGGGATTCTGGTCCAGAGGGCTCTGCTGGCATGCAAGAAAGGTGTGGTGCTGACCACTGTCTCCAGGCTGGCAGGAGGAGGGCTTGGAGGAGCACCTACCTGATGGTGAGATGCAGAAAGGCACCCCCATGTGCAGATCCAGATAACAGGACGCTGTGAGCCCCAGGGAGCCAATATGGGGCCTCCCTGGCAGCCTCTGAGCTGGACCCAGGCAGTGGCACCTTGATTTGCTTCAGGCTGCTTCACCCAAACCACAGGAGCTTTGGTGTGAGAAGACATGTATGCAGCCAAGAAACATATTAAGAAAAAACTCATCATCCCTGGTCATTAGAGAAATGC
>NW_016108613.1:10841-13204 GCF_001604975.1 Cebus imitator | reverse complement strand
AGTGGGCAGAGAACCCAGAGATGCCACAAGGCTTGAGTTGCATCCTAACCTTTCTGAGTTCCTGCCCAGCCATGGCCCGGGCCCAAGGGTGCTTTGGGCTCTGAGTTGGGATGAGGAGGGGCCACGTGACACTCCTGTGTCCCAGGATCTTGTCAAGAAGCTGGTGCCCTGTCACTGCCTGGCTCCATCTGGTCTCAGTGGAACAGGAAGAGGTGGAAGTTCCTAGCAGCCACCCACTGGTCCACCAACACCCAGGTCCACAGTGTGGCCACCTGAGTCACCAACATCTGCCTTTGGGACCAAAGTATGAAGGCCCAGACAGGACCAGCATGGTGGAGCAGTGGATGCAGGTGGACAGGATGTGCTATGAGGATCCAAGGAGTCCCTCTCTGGAGGCTTGGGCAAAAACTCTCCATCTAAAAAGAATCTTTTATTGATAAATAATATTTTACCTATTTGTAGGGTACATACAAGTGCTTGTTACGTGCCTAAAATGTGTATTCTGGTGACTTTGAATATTTATACATAATACTGTTGCTTAGTCACCATAGTCTGCTGTCAAACATTACAGCTTATTTCTTCTAACTGTAGGTTTGTACCCAATGGCCAACCTCTCTTCATTCTCCCTTCCACACACTCAGTCTTCCTCGCCTCTGGCATCTGTGTCCATGAGACCAACTTTTTTTTGTTTTGTTTTTTGTTTGTTTTTTTGTTTTTAAGCTCCTTATGTGAGTGAGAACCTGAAGCATTTGTCTTTCTGTGCCTGGCTTATTTTACTTGATGACTTCCAGATCTACCCATGTTTCTGAAAAATGACATGATTTCCTTATTTTTATGGCCAAATTGTATTCTATTTTGTATATTTGGCATGTTTTGCTTACCCAGTCATCTATTGATGAATACATATCTTTGCTATTGTGAATAATGCTGTGATAAACATGAGCGTGCGGGTACCCCTTTGTTACACTGAACTCTTTCCTTTGGATAACTACCCAGCAGTGGGTTGCTGGACCACACAGTAGTTCTAGTTTTCATTGTTATAAAATTTGCCATACTGGCTTCCATCGTGCTTATACTGATTTGCATTCCTACTGACAGTGTAACAGGGTTTCCAGTTCTCTGCATTCCCATCAGCTTCTGTTCGTTTTTGTTTTATTAATAATACCTATTGCGAGGTAAGATGATATGTCACTGTGGTTTTGATTGGCATTTGCCTAATCAACGATGTTGAGTATTTTCTCATAACCTGTAAGCCATTTGTATGTCTTCTGAAAAATCTCTATTCCTGTCCTTTGACCATTTTTACTGGGATTGTGTTGTTAACTTTTGAGGAGTCTGAGTTCCTTGCAGACTCTGCATATTTGTCCCCTGTCAGATGAGTAATTTGCAGATACTTTCTCCCACTCCAGGGGTTGTCTCTTCACTGTGTTGATGTTTCTTTTGCTGTGCAGAAGCTATATCCCACTGATCTACTTTTGTTTTTGGTGCCTGTGCTTTTGAGATCTCACCCATAAATTATTTGCCTAAACCAATGTCCTGAAGAGTTTTCCCTAGTAATTTTATCGTTTCGGGTCTGACATGTAACTCTTTAAACAATCTTGAATTGGTTCCTATTTCCTACCTGAGACATGGAAGAAGTTCAGAATGACGTTGCTGAGAGAGTAAGACGACTGTGCATAAGTAGAAATAACTGTCAGGAGAAGCCCATCGTGTGTTACTAAGGGGGCATTTTTATACGCTGCTTTCACAGGAACAAAGAAGCCAAGGTAATTCCTTACCCAAATTAAAGGTATGATTTTTAAAGAGGAAGACTTGCGAATCTAGCCCAATCTAACCATTACTAAAAATTATTTGATACACTGCGTTACTTTAGGCAGAGGAAGAGAAGAATTACAGAAAGCTGAATTCTTGAAAAATCCACAAAAATGTATGTGCTTGGAGACAAACTTGCAAAAGTTATCACCCCTTTACCATGATTTGATGTCATAAATACCATAATATATTCCTACTTTTATTTGATCAGATTTTTAACTGATAAAAGTTTTGGTCTTAATAGCTATTTTACAAAATAAATGCTCACCATGAGCATATAGTTCTACAACCAGTTTTAGGAACTTAAACTTTTTATATAATTTCAAACGTCATTACAAGAATAGCACCAAGAATGCTACTTCTACTCTTAACGAAGACTCACCAATTTCTATTTTTTTTCCATTTTATATCATTTACTTTGCCTGTTTGCATGTCTTTTTCATTATTTGAGTGTAAACTACAGACATAATCACCATAAAGTATGATTTCCTAAGAACGAGGGTATTCTTTTACGCAACTTCAGAATAATTATTAAAATTGTAAATAATTTT
>NW_016108613.1:8640-9941 GCF_001604975.1 Cebus imitator | reverse complement strand
TGCTACCCACCTCTCAGTGTAGGGTGAGCTGTGGCCCACACCGGGTACCTGCTGGGAGCTTTCAGGAGAAGTGCAGCAGCAGATACTGGGCAGGCTCAGACACTGTGATGGGCACTTGTGCCTTGTTCTGTGACTGTCATTCGAGGCCATTTTGGCCAATGGGCAAGCAGTCCTCCTCTGGCAGGTTCACTCTGCCTCCCACTAAGTTTGCACTCTCCCTCACCAAGGTTTGCTCTGCCTCACACAAAGGCTGCAGCCTGCAGGTTGGACCCTTGGGTCCCACCATGAACCGCCTAGGCAACTGGCACTGGGAGGAGTAGAGGATGTGTGGGTGTGTCTGCTACCTCTGTGTGTGGAGACAGGATCCTGCCAACTGGTCTCCTGGAGGGGGCACTGGCTACTGTGAGTGCCATGTGTGCCAGGAGCCAAGCACCGGTGTGCATAGTGGCTGTGCCACTCACAACCCAGGACAGAGTTGCTTGGCTGTTTGGGGGGCTGGGAGATCCCTAAAAGCCTACTAGACCCAGCATCATCAGTGATTCTTACAGAGGAATCCTCTTTGTGATCACGACCCCATGAGCTTCAGGTAGCAGAGGAGACGGGTCTATTGGGCTGGCCCATCTACAGAGGTCAGCAGCCTCCCCTGGTGGACCGAAGTACCCATAGAACAGCCAGAGCTGCTGCTGACTAGGGACAGAGACTGGGTTAAGCCCTCCTGGCTGCCTGCAATAAGACTGACTTTCCCTGTGGAATTACATGCTCATTAAATGCACACTAAAGGGATTATTTCTAAAGGTCCCCGAGGTCTTCTGTATTTATGATGAAGTTTTGTCTGCTTCTGACATGCCTTCTTCCCTCTTCTATCATCTATGAGACATACCCCAGATAAGACTCTTGACATTGCACTAAGAATTTGTAGGGACTACAAATTCTACTTACATAGGAACACAAACTATAAAAGTTCAAACAGGTTCTGTTAAACATTACCTAAATTTCCCCATTATTCCTTGAAGATAGACTGAAAGAAGTCATCACAGCCAAAGTTGAAAGCCTTATATTCAAAGGTCTTTCCATACTCTGTCCTAACCCTGGTAATACCCCCCATCCTTCCAGCAAAGCAGCCCAATGGGTAAGAGTATCAGTTTGTTCAAGACCTCAGGGATAACAAAATTGTTATTCCTCACATTGGTCAGACCGAACTCAAATACCACCTTATCATTAATTCCTCTATACCTAACAGAATAATTAACACTGCAGCCCTGCTTCTCATCATATGGAAAAGTAACTCAGGATAAACCAAA
>NW_016108613.1:5457-6464 GCF_001604975.1 Cebus imitator | reverse complement strand
CAAAGGAAAAACACATGCTTCTATCAAAAAAACACAGACACTTGAATGTTGACAGGAGTGCCACTCACAGGAATAAAGACATGGAACTGACCTAGATGCCTGCACCGACAGAAAATCAGATGTTTTTAAATGTGGTACCTATACACCACAAAATACTAAAGAGCCACCAAGGAAAATCAAACACAGAAATAAAATCATGTCCTCAGCAGCAACATGGATGGAACTAGCGGCTGCTCTGCTAAGCCAACTGAGTCACGAACAGAAGACCAAACACTGCAGGTTCTCACTTATAAGTGGAAGCTCAACACTGAACACACACAAACATAAAGATAAAATCAACTGACACTGAGCACTACCAGATAGAAAAAGGAGGGAGGCAGGGAGTCTTGCAGGAACAATAACTCAACTGGTGCTGTGTTCACCACCTGGGTGACGGGTACATTAGAACCCCGGGCATCAAAATTCTGCTGTATAGCCATGCAGTAAAGTGAACCTGCAGGTGTACCCCTCGATAACAATAAAAGTGACTATCATTTTAGCAAACCCAGCTTTGGAAATAAAAATAGAAGAAAGAAAGAAAATACAAGAAAACACACAAAATAAAGCAAAAAGCCTACAGTGACCCAATCCATCCATTAGTGGCATGAACACAGAAAGATAACTGAATTGACACAACAAAGGAGCCGAATAATCATTACCCAAATTTACATATAGTGAACACAAAAGTTTTTCCCTCCAAAAGCACACCAAAGGCACCATCTTGCTTTTCTTCTCAAAGGGACACGGAAATCACTGCTAACAAAAGCTAATGTAACCATGTGAGACTAAGGACAACGTTACAGCTTCACAGTGAACCCAAACAGAAGGCATCCTGCAGACTGGGAGAAAATTATTGAAGATTGTCGATCTGGGAGGGCTTCTATCTAAAATGAAACGAATGGTTCTAGGTAGACAAGAACATAAAAACCATGCTAAAAATACACATGCTAATGCCCAAAGGACTAGCA
>NW_016108613.1:0-1818 GCF_001604975.1 Cebus imitator | reverse complement strand
AATAAAAACTAGTTCTCACACTATGAGAAGCAGTTTGGAGATTCCTTAAACAACTTAACACAGAACTACCATCCAAATGAGCAATCATATAACTATGTAGCTACACAAAGGAAAATAAATGATAAATCGTTCTTTCAAAATGACCCAGGCATGGGTACATTTCTGGAATTGGTATTCACAAGAAAAAATAAAATAAAATCGACCTGTGTTCCCCTTAACAGTTGATTAGTTGTTTTTAAACATTGTACATAGATACCACAAAATCCTACACAGCCTAAAAAAAAAAAAAATCATGCCCTCACCAGCAACAAGAATGGACCTGCAGGCCACTATGCTAAGCAAACTAAGGCAAGAACGGAAAACCAAATACCACATGTTCTCATTTAGGGGGAAAATACTCATAGACAATACAATGACTTTGCCGTTTTTTTTGTTTTTTTTTTTATCTGTGATGGGACACAGAAATCCATGCTGACAAAAACAAATATAAACCTGTGGGACAAACACATTAGAGCTTCTGAACGGGAGAGAAAACAATAAACCCAAAGAGAAAGCATCCTGCCTTGGTAAAAAGGATGATTTGAGGGGAAATTATGGAAAAATGATAAATTTGGAAGGGGTTGTTATCTAACATATTCAAGCACTAAAGCTACTAAGTGGGGAAAAGATTTTTAAAAATTACACAAGCTAAAAATATGCAAAGGACCTGCACAACCACTTCTGCAAAGGACATAAAACTGATTCACAGGTGAAACAAAAGCTTATCCACATCACTAATCACTCCAAACATGTAAGTCAGAATCACCCTCAGATATCAGATACCATCAAACTCCCCTGAGAATGAACATTACCAAAAACAGCAATAATAATTTTGGAAGGCAGCAGATGGGTGTAGACTGACAAAAAAGGAAACTCTTATACACTATTGATGGCAATGTAAATTAATTTGTATATTGTGAAAACAACTTGGAGCTTCTTCACACTGGGTATGCATTTAAAACAAAGGAAATCAGTACCTTAAGGAGTTACCTGCCTTCCCATGTTTCACGAACTGCTATTCACGATATCAAAGACGTGAAATCAACCTATCCACCCATCCACACATATAGGGATAAAGAAATTGCAGTGTATCTGCACAATGAAATATTCTTCATCCATAAGAAAATGTAATTTTCATTGGGAGCCATGTGCATGAACCTGGAAAAGATTATGTTAAATAAAATAAGTTAGGCATAGAAAGACAAGCACAGAATCATCTCACTTATATGGAATCCAAAAACCTTTGCTTTCAGTAAGTAAAAGGTACACTAGTGGTTTTCCAAGGAGAGAGGATTCATGCATTACTGCTGGTCCCATGAAAAATATATAGTACTATAAATGTTTGATCATCATAGTACATTCACATATAATAACACATTACAGGTCTACATTCACATAAGCAAGTATCAGACTCTCCTTAATCAACTATCATACATTAACTATTCATTAACTGTATAATAAAATCTATTCCACATGATACTGACCAGTACTATAAATCCTTAATATTACATAGCACATATATCTACCAATCTCTAAGAAATCATCATCCTACTCGGGAGTACTACCCTCCTCACTCTGGGTCCATACCACTTGGAGGTGACGATACTGAAACTATACCTGGCATCTGGTTCTTACTTCAGGGCCATAAAATTAAGACCACCCACATGTTCCCCTTTATTTTTTTAACTTTGGGGGTGCTGTGACTCAACATGACAGGAGTGTGGTTCCTGCCAAATCCGTCGTAGCTGAACTTATCTTGAATATTCTGTACTGACATAA
>NW_016108612.1:15290-16681 GCF_001604975.1 Cebus imitator | reverse complement strand
GAGGAAGGGCTATGACAGGGCCAGTGCCATGGCAGTACCAGGATCAGGAGCAGGGGTCAGGCCTGGTTCAGGGGCAGGGTGAGGTCCAAGGTAGGGCAGGGCAAAGGGGCAAGACTAAGAAAGCAAAGGGCCAGGGCCATGCCAGCATCAACATAGGGCCAGGGGCCAGGAACAGGGCCAGAGCAAGAGTAGGGCCACAGAGAAGGCAGGACCAGGGAGAGCCTAGAACAAGGGCAGGGCTAGGGCATTCCAGAACCAAGACAAGGGAAAAGCAGTTACAGGGCAGACCAAGAGCAGGTTAGTGACAGGGTAGGGCTAGGGTTGGATAGAACACAGCCAAAAGCAGGGCAGGGCCATAGTAGGCACAGGACTAGGCACAGGGCCAGGAAAATCAGTGGGCCATGGTATGGTGGGGGCCAGGACATTGGATGACAGGGTAGGACCATGTCATGGACAGGGTAGTTCTAGCATCAGCCTGGGGAAGGGTCAGGGCAAGGCCAAGGAGAAGGCATGGCTAAGGACATGCCAAGGCAGATACCTCCAGTAAGGGTCAGTGCAGGGTAAGGCCAAGACCAGAGCATCAAAGGGCACCAAAGAGCAAGGGAAGGTCCATGGCAGGGTTAGGGGTAAGGGCAGAGCAGAGCAGGGTCACGGCCTGGATCAAGGATGGTCTAGGGCCAGAGCTGTGGAAGGGCCTGGGTAGGGCCCTGGCTAAATAAGGGCAGAGCCGAGGCAGGTCATAGAGAAGGCAGGGCAAAAGCCAAGGCAGGGTCAGAGCACATCCAGGGAGCGGCTAGGGCTGGGCAAGGTAAAGGCACAACCAGTGAAGGGTAAGACTAGGCAATGGCATACATGGGCCATGGCAGGGCCCGGAAAGGGCAGTATAATAAGCATGACCTTGATGGACCAGGGCAGAGACAGTTCAAGGCATGGCCAGAAGAAATCAGGCTCAGGACATGTCCACATCCAGGTCAGGACAAGAACATGACCAGGACAGTGACCACTGACAGGCCTGGTGCCATGACCAGAGTTGGCAGGAGTGGCAGGGCCAGAATCAAACGATGGCCAGCACAGGTCCAGGGAAGGGACAGGGTAGCACATGGCAAAGACAGGGCTGTGTAGGGCCAGGGGAGTGGATAGTGTATAGTGCCCAGTCAGGGCTGGACCAGGGAAGGACTGGGATTGGGTCATGGCTAGGGACAAACCCAGGGCAAGTCAGAGCCAGGGACATGACAGGACCAAGATCAGGAACAGGAGAGGGCCAGAAGAGGGCCGGAAACAGCAAAATGTCGACTAGGGCAGGTACATGGCAGGGCCAGAAAGGGGCCAGGAAAAGGTCATGGCCAGAGAAGGCATAGGGAATAGGAAGGACCAGGAAGGGGCCAAGGCAA
>NW_016108612.1:11625-12755 GCF_001604975.1 Cebus imitator | reverse complement strand
CAGGGCAGTGTCAGAACAATTGCATGGACAGGGCAGAGTCAGCATTGTTCCACAGCCAGGACAGGTCCAGGGACAATGCAGGGCCAAAGAGGGGCCAGGACAAAGGTAGGCAAAGAGTGGGTCAAGTGCCAATGTATGCCTGGTG
Source organism: Cebus imitator (assembly GCF_001604975.1). Classification (NCBI taxonomy): domain Eukaryota; kingdom Metazoa; phylum Chordata; class Mammalia; order Primates; family Cebidae; genus Cebus; species Cebus imitator. The sequence continues at coordinate 12,610 of NW_016108612.1, read as the reverse complement.
CAGGGCCAGGGCATTGCCAGGGCCAATGTGGATGAGGCCAAGGTTGGGGCAGGAACAGAGCCAGAGCAAGGGCAGGGCCAGGGAGGGCGCAGAGCAAGGGCAGTGCCAGGGCAAAACCAGGCCCGGGATAATTCAAAGTTTGGACAAGGGCACAGTATGGCTGGGGTAGTGCTAGGGCAGAGGAGGATTAAGGTAGCACGGGGCATGGCCAAAAGCAGGGCAGGGCCATAGCAGAGGCGGTACTAGAACCAGGACTAGGGAAACCACTGGGCCCAGTGCATGGCAGGGCCAGGACAGAGGAGGGAGGGTAGGACCAGAATTTGTCACAGACAGAGTAGACTTGGGGTCAGTCTAGGGCAGGGCCAGGGAGAAAGCACAACCAGGGTCATGGCAGAGCCAGGGTAGAGCAGAACCAGTGCAAGGCCAGTGCAGGGTGAGGGCAAGACCAGGGAATGAAAGGGAAAGATCATAGAGGATCAGGGTCAGGAAAAGGGTAGGGATACAACCAGGAATGTGCAGGACCACAGGCAGGGCCAGAGCTATGCCAGAGCAGGGAAGGGCAGGGCATTACTAGAGCCAGGTTACAGAGGGCCAGAACAAGTGCCAAGACAGCTCCACATAGTGCCACGGCTGAGTGACAATGAGCCCTGAGTGTAAGGGCTGAGGCAGAGTCAGGGAAGGTCTAGGGCTGAGTCAGCGTTAGATCTGAGATGGGGCCAGGGCAGGACCAGGGAGGTGTCAGGGCCAGGGCACAACCAGGACAGGGTTGGGCAGGGTAAAGGGAGGACCAGAACATGGCAGAATCAGTTCAGCACCAAGACAGAGTGGGGCCAGTCCAGGCTAGCACAGGGCAAAGGAGGGCAGGTCCAATGCATGGCAAAGGTCCAGATCAGGGCCAGAGAAGTGCCAGGGCAGGCACCTGGAAAGGGCAATGTCAGTACCAAGGCAAAGCCCAAGCAAAAGCAGGGTCAGGGCCATGGCAGGA
>NW_016108612.1:8968-10550 GCF_001604975.1 Cebus imitator | reverse complement strand
CAGGTTAGAGCCAGAGCCAGGCCATATGAGAACAGGCTGAAAGCCAAGGCACAGTACAGGTCAGAAGAGCGGTTAGGGCTGATCCAGGCCAGGGCACAACCAGTGCTCGGTGAGACCAGGCAATGACATGACTGGGCCATGGGAATGCCAGGATAGGACAGAACAGGAAGGGCCTTGGTGGGGCAGGGCACAGACATGCCAAGGCAGGTCTGGGACAAATCAGGCCCAGGACATGTCCAAGTCCACGTCAGGGCCAGAACAGGACCAGGACCACTGGCGGCCAGGTATCCGCCTGGAGAACCAGCTCCACAGTTACTCATGCCACTAGTCACACTGGGCTGGGAACCTGTCCAAGCTCCTGGGAGTCTCCAAGAGTTGACAGAGGTCATTGAGTGCTCCTCCTGCACCACAATGGGCTTGTCTCAAATTCTCCCTCTCACAGTCTCTGAAGCCTGTCATGGGCCAGCACTGGAAGTTCCAAGGTGAATCAGAGCAGATGCTCAGGTCTGCTGGGGGAGGCAGAGGTGTTAACAGGCCCCTTGATCTGGAGGCAGGTGTCCCAGGGCATGTGGAGGGGTAGCAGATAGTTTGCAGAAAGACAGGTGGCTGGGGACAGTGCCCAGGAGTCAGCCTTCAGGGTCCCAGGCAGCATGTGGGCCATGGGAAAGCACCATCTCGTTCAAGTCCCTGTACCCCCCTGACTAGCCATGGGAATCTAAGCCTTCACTTCCTTACTGCTAAGATGGACAAGCACATCTGCCTCGCCAGGTGTTCTGAATAAAGAAAAAGATGGGCAGTGCTAGGTGAGCTGGGAGGACTGTTTTCTCCCAATTGCCCCCTCCCTTTTTTTGAGACAGAGTTTCGCTCTTGTCGCCCAGGCTGGAGTGCAGTGGTGCGATCTCGGCTCGCTGCAACCTTTGCTTCCCAGGTTCAAGCAATTATCTTGCTTCAGCCTCCCCAGTAGCTGAAATTATAGGCGTGTGTCATAGCATCTGGTTAATTCTTAATACTTTAGTAGAGAGGGGTTTCACCATGTTGGCAAGGCTGGTCTTGAATTTCTGACCTCAGGTGATCAGCCTGCCCCAGCTTCCCAAAGTACTGGGATTACAGGTGTGAGCCACCACACATAGTTGAGATTACGCTTTTTTGAAGATGGATCAGTCATTAAATGGTGAGAGCCCTACTGCACCCTGGAACTGTGCCCCCCCCCCCACAGTGTGGGGTGAGAGGACAGCCACTCCTGAGCTAGTTTTCGTTCTGAGTCAAAAGAGATGACACAGTGGCCCATACCTATCATCCCAGCATTTTTGGAGGCCAAGATGGGAAAATCACTTGAGCCCAGGAGTTTGAGACCAGTGTGGGCAACATAGCAAGATCCCATCCTGCAAAGACATTTTTTTAAATTAGCCATACATGGTGGTGACGATTTCCTGTACTCCCAGCTACTTGAGACGCTGAGAGTAGGAGTTGGAGGCTGCAGTAAGCAATGATTCCAGTGTGGACAACAGAGTGAGATCTTGTCTCTATAAAAGAAAAGCCAGGTATGGTGGCTCATGCTTGTAACCCCAACACTTTGGGAGGC
>NW_016108612.1:5300-6593 GCF_001604975.1 Cebus imitator | reverse complement strand
TCTCAGTGCTGGCCCCACAGCTCCCTGTCCCCCTGGCCTCCCAGACTTGGTTCAGGCCTCTCTCTGAGTATGTGTGTGTGTCCATGCTTCCATCCCTTGGGAGAGAGGCCAGCCAGTATGTGGACATTCCTCTCAGGGGTTGCGCCTGGCCAGGACTATCTGGACTCCCTCCTCCCACACAGTGCTGCTTCCCCTTCCCACAGGCTGGGCTCCCTCCACAGAGCTGCCCCTGGCTTGCCTTCCCTGTCCTAAACACTCCCCATCCCGTCCCCCTGTCTGACCTCAGCTGGACACTCAACCCTGGTCCCACTCTCACTCCCCAAGAGAGACTGGGAAGTGTCTGAGACTGAAGGTGGGGTCCAGTATAAATTCAGGAGGAACAGGGTATAGGACGAGTAACCAGGATGCTTAGTTCTAGAAGCTTCTCTGGAAACTTGGGCAAGGCTGTGGGCCTTTTCTCTGGAGCTACCAGCAGAAGGACGGACCTGCTGCCTCCAGAGCAGCTCTAGCCCTGTCTAAAACTCTCTTGCAGCCACCCTCTCCTGCTGCTACAGCTGCCCGTTCTGGCTGGCTCCACACACAGCCATGCCTCAGTTTCTCAGCAGCCCAGAGCCTGGAGTTCAGCAGCTCGTTCATGGCCCTGCACTAGGTCCACAGTTTGGGCTCGCTCTGTCCTGTTCAGCATACTCTGGGCTCTGTCCCCAGCCCCCAGCTCAGGCCTCCGATCCTGCCTCTGACCCCACACCCTCAGGCCTTTCCAAATGACCACACACACGCACACACAGATACACATATACACAGACACACATACATGCACATGTACACAGATACACATGTGTACACATGTACACACACATACACATACAAAGATGCAGGTGTTCAGACACATATACACATACACTACAGACCCATGTACACAGGCACACATACACATACCAACACTACAGACATGTACACAGACACAAATACACAGAAACACACTGACACACAAACACTGACACAAACACACAACCATATACACATAGACAAACATTACAGACATATGTACACACAACTACACAAACACTACAGACAGGCTGTTGCCATCTCAAAAAATACCAGTGGGGTATGTTAGTGCATGCCTGTAGTTCCAGCTACTTGGGAGGCTGGATTGCTTGAGCCAGGGAGGTCGAGGCTGCAGTGAGCTGTGTTTGCATCACTGCCCCAGTCTGGGTGACAGAGGGAGATCCTGTCTTGAAAGAAAAGAGAGAAAGGAGAAGAGAAGAAAGAAGGAAAGGAAGGAAGGGGAAAAAC
>NW_016108612.1:0-3603 GCF_001604975.1 Cebus imitator | reverse complement strand
AAGAATCATTGCTGAAGCTGGTGGGCACGGGACATGGGAACTGCCTGACTGATGTGGGTTTGGAAACTTTGTTTTTTTGAGATAGAGTCTCACTCTTGTCACCCAGGCTGGAGTACAATGGTGTGATCTTGGCTCACTGCAACCTCTACCTCCCCAGTTCAAGTGATTCCCCTGCCTCAGCCTCCTACGTAGCTGGGATTACAGGCCCCCACCACCACACCAGCTAATTTTTGTATTTTTAGCAAAGACGGGGTTTTGACATGTGGCCACGCTGGTCTCGATCTCTTTAGGCAGTCCACCTGCCTCGGCCTCCAAAACTGCTGCGATGACAGGCATGAGCCACCATGCCTAACCGGTTTGGAAGTTTTCAGAAACCCACATTTAAATAGCAAATGGACAGGGGACAAAGGAAGAGCTCCAAAACTCACGTCCTGTGAGATTGGAGGAAACAGGAGGGGCATCAGCACCTCACTCTCTCAGAAGCCCAAATGTCTTCCTCTGGGGAGTAGGGACAACCCCGGGATGCAGGTAGCTAGGAGCATACCAACAACATCCATGAACCAGGGATGCGACTGCAGATGAAGACCTGGTGAGCCAAACAGACCCATTCCTGCTGTTGGTGGCCACCCAGCTCCGAGGCTGCCTGCTGCACCAGCAGCTCCCACAGCTGCTGCTGCTGCTCCTGGTGAGCGGCCTCTCACTCCCAGCCAGCTGGCCCTGCAGCAGTGCCACCTCCACCTTCATCTGCAGAGAGAATGCAAGGGCTGGGGGCTCAGGCTTGTGGGTCCAAGGAAGAGGCCCAAGGCCTGAACTACTGGATTCAAAGTGGGGGGATGAAGCCCAGGGACCTCAACTTGGAGTGAGGCTCCAAGTGGGGGAGCCTAGAATCTGATCCCACTGGAGGAAAAGGCTGGCAGTCTGGCCTCGTGGGTTCTCTTGAGTTGAGGGCCAGACTTCCCAAGGAGTCCACAGCTTCACCTCGATCCTCAGCTCCTTCCTCTGGCGCTGTAGCTCCTTTGTTCACTGCTCCATGAGGCCACGCAAGTCAATACCTCCAGCTGCTGTCCTCACAACCACTGCGCCGCCCCTCGCACCTCTTCCCCCAAAGAGGTGGATGTGGGGGGTGGCAGTTAGGGGTGGGTATGACTACCTTCGCTATTGGAAGCATAGCCTCATAGCCTTGGGATGGAGTTGAGGGGGCGGGGTTAAGTGGCGATGCTTCGCCCCTTGCAGTCACACAGTAGATCTGGTCCCCACCCACATCCCCATGAGCAGGTCTCAGTCCACCTAACACAAACACCACTTCCATAATCTGTCGCAGGCTCTTTTGTCCTGAGATGGGGTCTCACTGGATGGAGTGCAGTGGTGTGATTATAGCTTACTGCAGCATCGACTTCCCGGGCTCAAGCGATCCTCCTGCTTCAGCCTCCCGAGTAGCTGTGACTACAGGTGCTCACCACTACGCCAAGCTCTTTATTGGATTTTTTGACTTATTTTAGTAGAGAGGGGGTCATGCTATGTTGCCCAGGATAGTCTCAAACTCCCGGACTCAGGCAGTTCTCCCACCTCTGCTTCTCAAAGTGCTGGGATTACAGCCCAGTGCCTACCCTCAGCTGGGGCTCACACCTGTAATCCCAGCACTTTGGGATTACACTCAGTCTCTTGTATTTGAGGTCAGAATGTGGGAGGGTACAAGTCTAGTGACCACTCGGCCACACTGACCAGCGTCTTGCAGTACTGTATGGCAGGTGGGGGGGATACAAAGCTGACTGATGAAAGGTGTTTCTTCTTCTCTATCCAGGTCCCATTCTCTTAGCCTCACTTTCTCATAGTGCCTGGATCTGCCTCTCTGTCTCTTTCTCCACCCCACCCCATCTCAGGGATTCAGTATCTGTCCACTGGATCACTAGACCTTTCTCCCTCAGAGTATCTACCTCTCTCAAGATTTGTTTCTGTTCCTCTGAGCATCTCCCATTTATTTCTGGGTTTCCCTCTGACTCAATTCCCCTCTCTGACTCTGGTCTGTTTCTTTTTCTTTCGGGTCTTTGTCTCTCAGGCTCCACGTCTCTGCGCCTCTGTCTGGTTTCTTGATCTCTCCGCATCTCGTTTGGGTCTCTCTGTTCAGTAGTCTCTCCTGTCTCTGGGTCCCTCTGTCTGTCTGATCTCTGCCTCTCTTTCATTTTTAGAGATAGCTTTTGCTCTGTCCCAGGCTGTGGTGCAGTAGCGCAATCACAGCACACAATACACAGCCTCCAACTCCTAGGCTCAAGCAGTCTTCTACCTCAGCCTCCCAAGTAGGTGAGATTACAGACACACAGCACTGCGCTTGGATAATTTTTGTATTTTTTGTAGAGAGGTGATGTTTGCCCAGACTTGTCTCAAACTCCTGGGTTCAAGCGATCCTCCCCTCTGCCTCCCCAAGTGCTGGGGTTATGGGCCTTAGCTACCCATCTGGGTCTTCTATACCCATTTCTCTCTGTCGCCCATTTGGGTCCATCTCTGTTCTTAGGGCATCCCCGTGGCTCTATCTGGTTTCTGTCTCTGCATCTCTGGCTCCATATCCTGGTGTCTGTGTCTCAGTAGTTTCTGCTGTCACTCAGTCTCACCCTGTCTCTGGCTGTCTTTCCTGTTTCCTTCTACCTGTCAACCTGACAGGCCACCTGTTTGGGTCCCCATCAGTCCAGGCCCCTGGTGCAGTTGCACTTGGGCCCCTCACTGCGTCGCGGCTGCTCTCACTGCTGCTGCCTTCCCCACTTCTTTGTCTTGTTCCACCTGCCACTCAGCTCCTCCACAGCTCAAAAACTCTGCCAGGATGTCAGGCACCTCCTGTTCCCAGGACTCCTTAGGATGACCCTGGTGCTGGACCTCCATGTCGCATTCTAGGACTGGTGGTGGCAGGGTCCCCTCCTTGGGGCTGCTCCACATACCGTGACCGCCAGGCTCCTGAGAGGTTGGCGGGGTGGGGGAGCCCCAAGCACCTCGCACCTCTGCTGCGGGGCACTGTGCCTCCCCCAGGAGGCCAAAGGATGGAACTGAGCACTGTGGAGGCACATCCTGACGCTTCCAGAGGCGGGGCTTGATGGCTCTAAGGTGACACGACCCCAGAGATGAAACCAGATTTTGAGTCAAGGATCATATCCTAGCCCCTACTGGTCCCTTCGACCTTGCTTCCCCTCCCTCCTCTCCAGGTGTCAGGCCTCGTACCCTCCCAGTAGCCGCCCACAATCTCTTGGACTTGCTTAGGGTGACCATCTTCTCCCTCCTGCACTAAGCAGTTTGGCTCCTGCCCTATCCTCCCTGGAGCCCCGTAGGCCTAGTCCTGAGCCCACTGTGCAGTGGAACAGCACCCATGCTGTCTCACCCAGGGATCCAGGAGTCAGAGTCCTTGAGATTCCAAAGTCCAGCCCCCACTTCTCCGCAGCCTTGGCCCCCTCACCAGCTCAGGTTTCAGGGCGCTCTGCTCTGCGTGCTGCGCGCAGCCACTTCTGCCTATGAGACAAGTGGCAGGGGAAGAGGGAGGAGAGAGGGGCCACCCCAGCCGCCCAGAAGTGGAGGGGACAACAGGTCCAACAGCTCCTATGGGAGGAGGGAGTGATGGGCTTG
>NW_016108611.1:0-16702 GCF_001604975.1 Cebus imitator | reverse complement strand
TTTTTTTTTTTGAGACGGAGTTTCGCTCTTGTTACCCAGGCTGGAGTGCAATGGCGCGATCTCGGCTCACGGCAACCTCTTCCTCCTGGGTTCAGGCAATTCTCCTGCCTCAGCCTCCTGAGTAGCTGGGATTACAGGCACATGCCACCATACCCAGCTAATTTTTTGTATTTTTGGTAGAGACGAGGTTTCACCATGTTGACCAGGATGGTCTCGATCTCTTGACTTCGTGATCCACCCGCCTTGGCCTCCCAAAGTGCTGGGATTACAGGTGTGAGCCACCACGCCCGGCCCAGTTTTCTTTTATATTACAGAATTTATCAAAGTCTGTAGTGTTTCGCTTTTTCAGCCAATATTTCATAATAAAAAAAAAAGTTAAGGGGGAAAACTGACTAACCAGTGATCTAAGTATGAGAGTAATGAGGTAGGGAAACAGCCTTTATTCTGAGGAACTCTGTGATGCCAAACTGGCTTTACTCACAGGCACCTAAGTCTATTAAGCCTACCCAGCCTTTTTTTTTTTTTCATTATCTCAAGACTCTTGGTTCAATAGTCTTATCAAAAATATCCTTTCCCTCACAATTGTTTTTCTCTCTCGTGGCTTCAATATAGCATTTAATCTGATACTATATGCATACTAAATGCTGGCTACAGACTATACAGTATTCTTCCTTCAAGGACAAGATGGTAACTATTCTGTATGTAGCTTTCATATAACCTGCCTACTTTTAGCATCAATCTCACCAACACTGTACCTGTAAGTCTTAAATTCTGGATTTCTGTAGCATTCTGAAGGGAGATTAATCCTTCTCACCTTTAAAGTCCCTTTTATCTCTATTCTTTGTTGTAGCTTTCTGTGGTCTCTCTTATAACATTTATATTTTATCTTCTTGGTGTCTTGAGGAAATTTGTTAAAACATTTTGTCTTTTAATAGCTTTCTTTTCTCTTTATTTTGGTAGTATCTACTTATTCCTTTATTATTATTTACTTGAACTTTTACATGTACAGTAAATTAATCTTCTCATCCAAAAAGCTTAGTTTATTCTTTATAATACTTGTATCATATTCCATAAAATGAGTATTTTTAAAATTTATCTAAAACATTTTCTTACAAATATATTTCACATCATCCACATTTTTCAACTTCAGTCATGTGTGTGTGCATATGTATGTGTGTGTGTGTGTGTGTATGTGTGTATGTAATTTCACATTATTTCTGTCATATCTAAAGGCGAGCATACCATAAATGAGATTGTTTTGTTACTTGCTGACTTCTGTAATGTTCATTCGATAAACCACAAAAAGAGTACTTTAGCAAAATATTTTATCAATTCACATTTCCAACATCAATGTCAATGCATTTAACCACACTGTTGCCAGCAATGAGTAGTAGTGCCATTTATAACTATTGCCAAATTGATATAAATGTATTTAATTGGTGCTTAAATTGTTAAAATCACTAAATTATTAAAAATTGTTCTTTAAAATTTCCTTTATTACAAGTGACATTAAACATCTTTGTACATATTTTGTTGACATGGCGTTCTCTTCTGTGAGTTCCCCATTTGTATTCATTGACAATTTTATTATAAAAATATTTGTCTTTTTCTGAATCATTGGAGAGATTTTTCAAATGGTTAATATAATAAATTGTATTTGTCATATATTTTATTGTAAATATTTTCCATTGCTATTCTATTATTTTTCTTACAGCTTTTATAAGGTGACTTTTGGACACTAATGGTATATTCTTAAAACCTATACATATGTGTGGATGCTGGGTACGTTGTTAAAGACAAAAAGGTCTCCCACACAAATTTTACAAAAAGTCTATTTTCGATAGACTACAATGTTATATTTTGGCTTAAAATGTCTTAATTATTTTCACATTTAATAGTTAATATATGTAGTCTTACATTTCCTGTATTATATGAAGAAGAAAATCAATTTTATTTTCTTTTTAGTGAGAAGTCATTTATTCTAGCAAAACTTACTAATTTTCCTTACTTCCTGTGACTTAAACTGCCTTCCGTGTTACATACTAAGTTTTTATATTTACTTTATTCTCTTTTCTGCTTCTGAATTCTGTTAAAATAATCTATTAATTGATCTCTGGGCCATTTATTACATGGTTTTGAATTTAAGGTAATCATTAGTATCAAAAAGTGCATCTTTCTTTAGTATTTCTAATTTTTAAAAATGTTCTTGAATATTTGAAGATGTTTACCTCTCCATGATAACTTTACATTAACCAGTGATTTTAAAATCGAATTTTGTGAAGAATTGCATTCATCTATATTTAGAAACAATACATTTAGAGAGAAAACAACCAGCTCTTAAAGGACCTTATAAGCATCTCAAGGAATTTGCATCTGTTTTTGAGATCACTGTGTTTAAGTACGTTTCTTGAGGTTGGAAATGAAAAGTCTTTGAAAAACAGAAGAAAAATAGTCATATATGAAATTGTAGACATTACTTGGTTTACAAAGTGAAGGGTGATTGAAACAAAGGAAGGCAAGCTCTGAGACAGGTAGTTCAGTAATGCAGCTGTTACTATCTTCAAGTTAATTATAAAGAAGGTGAATATGGCCTAAATGAGGAACACAGCATTAAGGGTAGATAGGTGGACAGATTTTAAAAGTGGTCGGATTTTGTGTTGAGCGAGGAATGAGTGAAGCAGTGGGATTTCCAACTTTCATAATTTGTTTACCACATCCAGGGACCAAAATGTAATATACTATCTGTATTTCGTGGAACACCATGTAAATCCAGAGCACATAATACTATGTAAATGCACTTATGACAGAATTATGCTAAATTTAAAAGGCAGTATGCAAAAGTCATAAAATATGTAAACAGAAACAATATACAGAAAAAATAAAATATATCTAACGCCATCATGACAAAGGAAAAACATTTATATATCTAATCATTTATTTTACAGAAAATAATAAAATGATATACAATTAAAAGATACTCCTTTTTTTACTATTGTACATAATTTTTTTTTTAAATACCATTGACTGAGCATTTGCTATGTGCCTTACACTGTGTTGACTACCACTAATATTATCTTATTTACTTGTCACAAACTTCCTTTTAAGTAGGACTATTTCTAATATTCCTCTTTCTATTTATTTTGTTACCAGTTGAGGAAGCTGCTGCTTACAGAGATAAATCACTTGCTGAAAGTCATTTGTTTCCTAGGAGGTGACAGAGCCAGAACTGATTTGGAAGCTAACATTGAATAGCTTTCTTTTTCTTGTATCCTTCACTATATTTTGCTTATATTCACTACTAACTGCTGTCAATTAATAAATGACATCTTTTGGTGCCTCAGAGGAGAGACAGTCATTACAGAAGAATAGAAAATACATCCAAAAACAAAACAACACGCGAAAGCACAATACATTATTTACAAGACCATTACTTTAGAGAACCCTTGACTATTATGATCAACCAAAACAACTGATAGTTGTTGAAGGTTCAACAAAAACTTGGTGGTTACATTTCAAAATCTATGGATCTATGATGGTATTCATGTTCTGGCTGCATCTATCAGTAGTGATAATCCTCATTTTGGTTATAAATGTTATAATTATGAATCGGAATATCTTTATTTTCTGCCAAGAATATCATTCTTCTTTTATATGGGGTTATTTGGGCAATTTGGAGAGCTCCAAGTATGAGAAATCACTGTCTTTCATTCACTATTCTTTTGTACAAAGTACCACATTCTGAACCAAGTACCACAGGATATGTCTCAGTATAACTGAGCCTCCAAAGTCCATTCTAATGTTATACATGATGACCTCTTTCTCTCTTTTCAGCAAATATGGATAAAATAAATTTTCAGGCAACTGGGTTATTCAGGGAAGCAAACATGCTAAATATAGCAGAGTATGATGATAAGTCTGAGAAGTTAAGAAAATCATCTAGTTCTTGCACATTTACATGAAACAAGGCCTAAGCCTTTCAATTAGAATGAGCTGAAAGCCAAAGTTGTGCTGAGTGCTGTCAGCACAATTAGCATTTGTATTTTTAGTAGTAGTCCAGGCCCCATGAATAGTGCCAGCATCACTTAAGATAAACCTGCTAGTCAGATAATCTGTGCTAAAAATAGTTAACCAAAGAAGAGCAATTTCTCTTTTTGACACATAGTCAAGTACTTTTTAATACAGGATGATGGGTTTTTGGCAGTGAGAGCAGTCAGAAAAAAGTGTTCCACAGTGAGAATTCATTCAATTGGGTTCAGCAAATAGAAGAAAACAAAAGGGGTTATGATATTAGAGTAAGGCATTGCAGCCAAAGGACTTTGAACTCCACAGAACAGCCCTGTATTTCAATTCCCACTCTAATTCTTGTTAACTAGAGGAAGAAGTTTTAAAACCAATTTTAGACTCAGTTTCCCCAGAAAGTGGTGTTAAAAACAGCTGTCTCACAGAGTTATTGTGAAGAAAATGCTGGCACAGGACCTGCACACAGTACCAATAAACATTGGCTTCCATCTTTTCTTCAACCTTCTTGCCCCTCCATCATTTTTGTTTATTCCCACTTAATATTATGCCTAAGGTAAGAAAAACCACATTCAGATTCTATCAAGCCACCACTGTCACTTTCTCTTGCTCCAGAGGCTACCTTCTACTTCTTTCTTCCTCAGTGAACTCTGCTACACAATCCCCAACCCCAACGCCCCTGTCATTTGCTACCCATGCCATTTCTCAAACACTCATCTCATGGTAAGCTACTTGACCTGTCCCATTTGCCGTCAGTACTCTTGTTAGTTAAGGTATTTTGTGATAAGAGATTCATAGGAAGAAGAGATTCATTTGATGCCTCAGTACAGTAAACGGCTTTAGGTCTGGGGCTTTAGGAATGTTTCCTTAACTCAAAAGCTCTAAAAAATATTGATCTCTTGTTCTTAGCCTCTTATGCAGGGATGTTCAATCTTTTGGCTTCTCTGGGCCCCACATAAAATTCAGTAACACAAATGATAGCTGATGGGCTTTAAAAAATGGCAAAAAATTCTCATAATGTTTTTAAAAATTTATGTATTTGTTTTGGGCCACATTCAAGGCTGTCCTGGACCCCATGCAGCCCAGGGGCCATGGGTTGGACAAACTTGCTCAAGAGCTAGAAAGGGTTTAAAGCTCAAGAAGTTTACTAGTACAGTCTCTAGTCGGGTTTGGAGACTGAGAATCTCTCAGCCTGACGGGAAAAAGAGAACTGCTAATGGCATATTTTTATTGCTGACAAATGTCGAGGATGCAACACGGCTTGGAAAGAGATCTGGAATAGCCATTAAGAGTCAGAAGTTCTGCCAGGTGAGCTGGCTCATGCCTGTAATTTCAGCATTTTGAGAGGCTGAGGTGGGCGGATCACCTCGTGTTGGGAATTCAAGACCAGCCTGACCAACGTGGAGAAATCCTGTCTCTACTAAAAATACAAAAAAATTAGCCAGGCCTGGTGCTGCATGCTAATCATCAACTCTGATGAGGAACATCCACGATTCATCTGCTGGTCTAGTCATTCATTCTTTTTGGAAATGTGAGAGAAAATCTACATTCAAAAATAACTAGCCTGTCTTTTCCAAGATCACAAAGGTCAATTTGCAGGTTAATAGTTAAATGCTTTCTTTAATCACAATCTTTAAGAATAAAACCAATTATTTAAAATGTCTTTCAAGTGACTTTAATAGCAGATGTTTTTCCTTCAAAGAAGCTGTTTTTTTTTTCCCTAATGCTTTCCATGAATCAAATATACTACATGGAATTCATCCCTTGAAGTCATGTGTTTCGTGTCACAAAAAAACCAAGATGTGCAGGCATAGATGTGGTTGTTTGTCCATTTATTTTTATTTATTTTTAAACTTTTTAATGTCTACATCTTTTTTGATAGAAATGGAGTCTTGCTATATTGCCTAATTTGTTTTTAAACTACTGGCCTCAAGCAGTCTTGCTGCCTTAGCCTCCAAAAGTGCTCAGGTTACAAGTGTGAGCCACCATTCCCAGTTGATCTCTATATAGGATACAAAGGTATTCTTGTTCTGTTCCTCAAAATGTCTTAAGATATAATAATGAAAGAGAAGAGAGAGCATATTATCACGCAAGGGCCTTTTGCTTAATCTTCTTGTTTCTTCAAGAAGCTCTCTGACTCAATTTTCTGATTTTAAAATTGGAAATAATGACCCTGAACTCAAAGAGTTACTCTAAGGATTAAAAGAGATTATCTATGTAAATTTCTTAGTGCAGTTATCTGAAACATAATTCAGTAGCTCAATAAATATTAATTTTTCTTTACTATTTTCTGTCATCTAGGACTGACTAAAATTTTCATATATTCTTTAAGATAATGGAATTCCATGATTTGCCCAGATTCTGCATCCACAACTTAGTTGCTTTAAAAAGATATTACAATAGCACTGGACTTCTGTATCATCAAGTTTAAAATTGTATTGACCAACTAGTAAACAGTTCACTGTGCTAGGTACTGAAAAGAATAATAAAACTATAAAATCTAGTAATGCATATCTTGAAGAAGCTAAAAAAATCCTGTTGAAAGACAAGGTTCACTTTTTCTCCACTCTCCACAGTCCACTTACACACAAAAATATAATAGCACGAGAAAGGAATATAAGGTAGTGGAGTGGTTGATCTTGATTACCGTCACTGGCAAGGTATTTGCAGTGGAAGTGGATTATATATTAGGCCTTGAACGATTGAAGTTTGAAGGATAAATAGGAGCAGGGAGATTTTTATATTGCAGGAAAATCATCAACTATAAATATGAAGATAAAAATAGGCATACTATTGGGATCAAGAGACTAGTCAGAATAAAAGTGGCCAAGAATCATATCTGAGGCATGGGGTCCAAGGTTTTAAACACATTAAGTCCCAGGAGTTAAGCTGGGAGATTAGGAGTATATACTGGGAGACATTGTAGATCCATTAGCTATTATATCCATATAGTTGTTCAGACAATGGAGCCTGAGATCTGGAAATTAATTTGGTAAACCACAAAAGCACAGCTACTTCATATCAAAAAGATGAAATTAATTTTTAGGATTACTTTGGGTCTCTCCAGAGTCTGGGAGTCAGCACACATATAATCCACTGAGTCTTCTATCTGGCCATCCATGACTCTTCCATTTGCAGAGCTCCTGGGCACAACACTACTTTACCAACATTGGTTTGGGAATTGTTTATAGTACTGGGCTCAACAGCATCTGAGGAAGAGGAACCAACTGGGACGTGGTCTTTCTTAGTTCTCTGAGGTCAAGGAGTACCAGTCTTTTCAGTGGAGCAGTAAAAGTCATGCCCACGTTTTTTGTCATTAGGTATGGGCACTGTATTAATTTCCTAGGGCCTCCATAACAAAGTACCACAAACTGGATGGCTTCAAACAACAGTAATTTATTTTCTTGTATTTGTGGAGGCCAGAAGTCTGAAGTCAAGGTATTGACAGGGCTGTGCTTCCTCTGAGAACTGTAGGGAAGTGTCCTTCCTTGCTGTTGTAACTTCCGGTGTTTGCCATCGATCTTTGTTGTTCCTTGATTTATAGATGCATCTCTCTGCTGCTTCTACGTATGTCACAGGGTCATTTTTCTCCTGTGCGACTATCTGTATGCCTCTCTCTCACAAGGATACCA
The DNA here is from genome assembly GCF_001604975.1 of Cebus imitator. NCBI lineage: Eukaryota > Metazoa > Chordata > Mammalia > Primates > Cebidae > Cebus > Cebus imitator. The sequence continues at coordinate 9,053 of NW_016108611.1, read as the reverse complement.
TCCATATTGTATTAGGAGTCCATCCCGTACTCCAGTATGACTTCATCTTAATTTGACTACATCTATAAAGACTCTATTTTCAGAAAATATCATATTGACGGATACCAGGCATTAGGATTCCGACATAGCTTTTTTTGAGTGACACGATCTAACTCAAAACAGATACAACTATCTGGATGGAAATTGCCTTATGAGGAAATTATGCCTTATAGATCAAGATGGAAATAAGTCTTATGTTGATCAATAGAAACAGCTTTGCCTGAAGCTCAGGCATCTTGGGGATACACTAGCAGTGCTGCAAAATTCCTGAGCCTCGATTATATCCTTGAACACTTACTTCTACTTTTGAGAACTGAGTTTTCATTATAAGCCGTATTGCTTGAATTTAAAAATGCACAAAATTATGTGGAGGTTTGAATTTATACATCCATTTCAAATTTATCATTACATTTGATTTTCACAACAGAATTTGTAAGTCTCAAATTATTATTGCTAAAGGTTTACATCAAACTTGTTTTCCACATCAGAGTCTGAACTAATTGAAAAATGAAATAAAATTCTATGCAGATGAGCATGTTATTGCCTTATCACCTAATTACAGTCATCAGAGAATATCATCCAGCTTCTTAACACTGACAGACTTACCCACCCCTGGCAGTCAGCTCTTCAGTGGTGCCTCTCTAAGGAAAGACCTCATGCTTTTACAGCTTCTTCCTAAAAATGCTGAAAAGAGCACTTCCATATTATTCTCTATAAATTTACCATTCAAATCACACTATTCCAGTTTTTCTGGAGCAGAACAAGTAAAAGGGTAGAAAGAAGCTAGGAATGTTATCCTAGCTGTGTTCCCATCACCTGCAAGGAAACATCAAAATTAGCAAGAAACATTTGTTGCCAACATTAATTACCAACATTTTTTTTTTCAGATAAGAAAAATGAGGTTCAATGAGTTAAGGTGATTTACTTAAGTTTTTTTGGCTATCTGCTAATTCTGTAAATATTTCCATGAACCATCATTGCCTTCTCTTTGTATTATACACATTAAACATAATATGGTCTCTTTATGTTATGCTTGTCATATGGATTCTGTCATATAGGATTCTTATACCAGCAACCCCTGCTGTCACAGATACATCTTGGATGATATAATTAATTCTTCTTCTTTTATTTTTGATGGGGTCTTGCTCTGTCGCCAGGCTGGAGTGCAGTGGTGCAACCTTGGCTCACTGCAACCTTTGCCTCCTGGGTTCAAGTGATTCTTCCGCTTCAGCCTCCCAAGTAGCTGGGACCACAGGCGCCTGCCACCACGCCTGGCTAATTTTTGTATTTTTAGTAGCAACGGGCTTTCACAATGTCGGCCAGGATGGTCTCGATCTCTTGACCTCGTGATCCACCTGCCTCAGCCTCCTAAAGTGCTGGGATTACAGGCATGAGCCACCGTGCCCGGCTGATATAATTAATTCTTAGAAATCATGCTCTGCCATATTTTCCCAGTCAAAATGTAACAGGTTGGCATTTTGAACTACAGTTGAACTCTGTAGTGCTCAGAATAACTGACTCTTGGGAAAATAAACCCTTTCTATTATTTTAAGCGCAAAAGTTGAAACTCATCAAAAGAAGTTAAGGATGTTAAGTTGCCTCTTCATAGCAGGAGTCTAACCATAGCCAACAATTGCTAACTATTCTGTGATTATAGCTATCTGGTCTCATATCTAGAAAATCAACTCGTAAACATAGTAAGATACCAGTCATGCTTAGAACTGTCTCTTTGTTATTTCACAGCACTTAATCATAACTTATAAATATGGTATTTATTTTCTTGTCTCTATCTTGCATGAAAATGTAAACTCAATTAGGACAGGAATCACATTTGTCATTATTGATTCTTTTAGGCACACTTTTAGGCAAATCAACACAAGTAAAAAATGACTGAAAAATATATGAATAAAACATTGTTATTTTTTATACTTGTCAAACAATATAGTACTTCTTTCATTCATATTTTACTTAGGTGATTTACATCTCTTTGAAGGTCTTAAGGCACTAAAATATTTCTGACAGTTTAAATTTCCTTTCTCTTAGACATAAGAATTCAGTATTGAGAGTGACAGAGTTCTATGGGGATATACATCCCTTGTTTCCACTACTACCCCCACTATATTTATCTTCCAATATATCATGCACTGTTTGTTTTATTTTTTTCCTAATTCTTAGCTAGTCCTTGTCCTGTTTGGGATTAATCCATTCATGCCTGAAAACAAGCATTTGCAGATACTTGACTCAATTAACTGGTAAAATTTATTGAATGTCTGCAACATTCCAGATACTAGAAATAAAGTATTATCTGGTAATATTTGTATAATGCTAGATTAAAAGCGGGAAAAATTTTTTTGCTGTCATTATTGAGTGTTATGGCCTTGGGTATTATTATTAATTTCTTTCAAAAAGTAAAGACACTAAGATCAAGAAAACTTAGGTAAGTTCCCAGGTTCCACAGCCTTCTGTTCCTACTTGGTTCACACTTCATTATGAATAGGAATTTATATATATATAGTAAGCTGATTGAGAGAATTGACTTTGAAGCTCAAGTGGCTTGGATCCGCACTCTGGCTGGCATCAACACCTGTTTCCTCTATGACTTCTCTGAACTTTGTTTATTCTCCTGTGCATTGGGAAATGTTCTTTAATTGTGGCCCTTTATAAAGACATCATTCATTTAAAAGAGATATCAATTACCTTGGGGTTATTCTGCTAATAAGTCAGTGATAGTCTGAGAATTTTTGAAACTATATGGCAGTTGAAGGAAAATGTCATTACTTAGGGCTCCCATAGCAATTTCTAAGAATTCACTTTCTGCATGGAGAGCTTCTTGTGAATGTAGCTTGTCATCTTCTGTGGCTTTTTCCCAAGAGAACATCTGTATTCTTTTACCTTTCCAGAAGCCCCTGTACTTGGCTATTCTCATTCCCATTTCAACTCACCATCCACAAGCATTTTGTGCATGAACCACTTTATGCAGACTCTATTTTCTTTCGAATGGCTTTTTAATGCTTCTGACCTTGGTAATACATAAAAATCCACTGCCAGCTGAGATTTAATCTTCGTGTTATACAGACAGCCCTGCCCATCAGACAAAATATCATTATAAAATATTGTGCTGTCAAGGGATAATATTTTATAGTTTCTTGAGTCTTTCCAAAATTTCTACTGTATTTGTTTGCCCTTGAAACTTTCAGTGAATAGTAAATATCATCCTAGAATATAACCAGTAAACATGTAACTATTCCACTGGGCAAAAAGAATATAATTTCCCTCACTATGAGAACCATATTTTTGATTAAATGATTGTTGGTTCCTAGGATCTAAAATATAAGAATGGATAAGGTCAGGGTGGGCCTCTGCTGGGAAGTTGGAGCACTATGCAGAACTCTGTTCCCACATTCTCTTTCCTCTCTTCCTCTTTCTCATCTTCACTATTTATTGCTTTTTTCCCAGCCAGATATAGTTGGAGGCAGTAACATGGTGACACATCAAAATCAAGTCTCCAGCAGCTGAATCTGAACAACACAAGGAACAAGGTAAGATGCCAACAGAAGAGGGCCCAAAACAGAGTTCCTGTCTTCCAAAGGTTTTCAGTTATATCCTTATCAGTCTCTGCAACTTCATTTGCTGTCCCCATTAGTTTTCTACTGGCTCTGTTTGCAAGGTCATCATTTCTTAGCATTATTTAAAAGCCTTTAAATATGTAATCTTTTAGCCTCTGGAGATAACAATCCTAGTTTGTGTTATAAAGAGCATTGCATTTTGTTTTCCCAATAACATTTTCAGATCCCTTATCCCATTAGGCTTTCATGACCCTTTGCAGCATGTAGGACAGGAGATTTTGTTTCAGGTTCCAAATGAGACTTGGAGAAGCTGAGTGACTTATATGAGGCCACAGAGATAATAAGGGCCTCAGCTCTTCTTTGCATCTGTAAACAAACCTTGTATCCTCAGGACACTCAAGGGGATTCTCAGGAAGCTCCTTAAAGTGATAAGTCCAGAAGAGCATCCATGTAATCATGGTTCCATAGATTGGTCTGGGTTTCTGTATCTGGGACTGGAAAGGTCTGAGAAATTCTGGCTAAAATATTGGTAACATCGCATTTGCTCTGCATTTTCCTAACTGTGCAACATGTAGGTAATAATTGCAACTGGAAGCATCCCGCAGGTGAAACTGCAGCAGCTTGGGGGATGATTTATTGTCATTGTCACAGTCCTGCCTGATGGTCCCCAGAACTCCAGGAATGGGTGGTTAGGCCATTACAGCAAAAACACTGGAGCCCAGGAAGAGTCAAAAATTTCCTTCACTGTTTTAGATTTTCCCACTGCCTAAAATACTACAGAATTATTTTAGCATTCGATATCTTCAGTGAAGGAATGCTATTCCAGAGTTGCTCTGAATGTTATAGAGGGAGCTATGGTAATTGAGCACGTAAAGTATTCAGCTTGATGCTTAAAAAACATGATTTTATTTAATATTAGTAAAATAAGGAATTTATTTTTGCCTATAATTTATAATATGAAAATTGAACCAAGGAGGTAATGATTTAATATAAATCAATCAAATTTAAGATTAGCAAGGACAAAATTCTGTCGTAACCTGTTTCCTGAAATACAAGTGCTTCTCTCATATTAAACAATAATGGTTTATTAATCAAATGGCTCTCAAATATAACTGTTTATCTATATATTGAATTTCCTGCCATTTTTTAATGAAGCCATCCTTTACTTTCCAGCTTTAGCTTCATAGCCAGCATATTGCTACCAATCATATCGTCATCCTTTCTCTAGTTTAGAATTTCTTAATGTTTAAGCTTTAAGCCAATGAGTCAATACAAGAATCCATATTTAGACATGTGTTTTCTCCAACAGTGGACTTCATTAGTGCAATAGTTTCATACTGAATTCTGCTAAAATGCAACATTTCAGTATCGACTTTTGAGATTATAATATTGTAAGCCAATCTCTAGATAGTTATGATGTTAATTAAAACTTTAGTTGATTGAACTCCTATTATGTATTTTCTAACATTGTTATGTAATATTTGCAACAAGCCTCCATGTTAAGATTATTCACAGTTTACAGAGGTGTAATCGCAAATTCAGAAGAGTTAAACAATCAGTCAAAGTTGCATAGATAGTAAATGATGAGGCTTCCATCTGAACACAATTCCTGCCAACTTTGACATCCACTGTTGTTCAGTGCTAACTTCAGGTCTTAGAATCAAGCAGTGTTTTCATGCAAGGCTGTGTAAGCATCTTCTTCATTTTATAAATATTAAGATCTGATATGGACCCAAGCTACAGACAGAATATTAACTCAGAGGTTTTGAAATCCCAGAAAATATGTCATGAAACTCCACGTTTTAATAATATTAAAATATTTTTAGTAAGGTAATCTTATTTTTCATCAGGAGCAAAAGATAGTATAAGAGTAGCTGATGCAAAATCAATTTGCCAGCCAAAAAAATTGTAACTCTTTCTAGATAAGCCCCTGCATTCAATATGTTGTTAAGCCAGGAAAAATTTCTAGCAATGCAGTGAGTATAAGTTTACATTAATGAGCAGGGTCTTGGTCCAGCCTGATTATACTCAAAACTTATCTTAGATACATTGAATGAATTCTTACTGTGAGAAAATAGGCTGTCCAGAACAGGAATCTGCCTCAAAATGTTAAGATCTATTTGTAAGCTTAGCTAACATTGATGTTTTTCAAGATAGGTATAAACTATAAATCCTTGATTAATATACATGTTGTAGAGACAAGAAAATGTGTGAAAGACAAAGCAAGCTTTTGATCATTCAGGGACAAAAGTTACTCCATGCTAGAGTTGGAAAGGACATTAGAGATAAGTGGGTCTGACCTTTTATCATATTTTATACATTATAATAGTAATACATTTTTAGGAAAGAAAATACAAAATCTCTGAAAAGAAAATCAAAAACAATAACTCACCCCCATTCCTAACACTCAAACACAAACACAATATACTGTGCAGATTTTTTGTCCTTTCTTTCTGTGAAAAGATTATTTTAACACAATTTAAACCACATTGTATATAGTGTTATATATATAATTGTATAACTATATATAATTTGTATATATTTTTTCAATATTATACCATAAACATTATTATATAGCATTATATAGTCTTCCAAATAATAGGTCAAGCAAGATGGCTCATGCTTGTAATTCCAGCACTTTGGGAGGCCGAGACAGGAGGATTGCTTGAATCCAGCTATTCAAGCCAGCCTGGGTGACATAGCAAGCCTTTGTCTCTACAAAATAATAATAATAATAATAATAAAGGTAGCCAGGCTTCATGGCACATGCCTGTAGTCCCAACTACAAGGGAGGTTGAGGCAAGAAGATTGTTTGAGCTCAAGAGTCCAGGAGTCCAGGAGTCCAAGATTTCAGTGAGCCATGATCACACCACTGCATTCCAGCCTGAGTAACAGAGTGAGACTCTCCCTAAAAATAATAGTAATAATAATTTTAATGTTTAAGTCATATTCTACTTGGTGAAAAGATATAGTTTGCTTAGCTAGTCTCTCAGAATTGGACATTTTCACTATTTCCCATTTGGGACCATCATATAAAATTTTACAACAATCATTTCCAAAATAAAGCTTTTAGTTCCTTCGCATTATTTTTTAAAATTAGATTCCTAAATGTGTTATTACTAGATAAATATATACATATGTTCAAATTGCTTTTCAAATAGTTTGATTACTAGCAATGAAAAGAAAATCTCATTGTCCACATTTTCACTAGTACTGCAGAACAAAAACACACATGCAAAACACACAAATTTGATAGGCAAAACCATTTTACTTTATTCTTTAATACTACTCCCTTTGGACTCAGGCAGCCTTGTATAGTTTGTATGAGGGCATGGTTATACTTACAGGACCACTCTAACCCTCTTCAAGACATGCCTCTCTCCAAGAGACAAGGATTTCACAGGCCCAAATGGAATTTCCACACCAAATCCATGTTACCCCTTCTTGACCATGATCTGAGTACATTGCACTCTGAAATATCATGCTCAAATAAACTTGCATGCATTTCCAGAGACTCTAGGGGCCCCCATCCCAGGCTAGTACTCCTAAGGACAAACTGCGCAAGGAATGGATAAGAGGCAGCTCTTTGTGGAGACAGTGACATGAGAAAACTATAGACAGAACTTGGTCATGTGGTCTCAGAAGTACACACACATCTACTGTGGCTACACACAGGAAGAAGAAAAGGTGAGACAAATGAGGTGTCTGTGATTGCCATTCTCCATGCCATTATGATTCAGAACAAAACTGTGAGGAATATGAGAATTCTAAATTCAAACTTGGCCTTATAGGCCCCTATGAAGATGTATTTATCAAAGCAGAAAGACAAAACACAGTATTCACAGTGTATTGCTTAGTTTATAACTCTGAAATATTTAGATATATTATGTAGATCTCCATTTGTGTTCTTGCCTTGAGGCCTACAGATCACAGGAGCCAGACGGCTTTTATAGATTAAATAGATAATATATTAGGGCTGCCCGTTTTCCCAAACTTACTAATTTCTATAAAATAAATAGAGAAAGCCTAGAAGTACACACAAATAAATTCTACCAAATCTGTTATGATTTGATAAAGGCAGTATAAAAAGAAAATTACAGAAAAACATCACTTATAACATGATTAATCTTCATAGATGCTTGAGAAAAACAAAATAAAACAAAACCTTTGACATATTCCACACTCCTTGGTGATTTCAAAACCAGAAAACTATAAGAATGAATTGATGGATACTTTCTTAGCTTGATAAAATGCATTAACATCATTCATAAAACCAGCAACTTAAGATAGTAAAAAATGGGGAAGCCCTAGTGACATTTTCACTAAGATCAGGACAAAAATCCACCACTATATTGGCTACAATTTAACACTGAATTAATAGCCAATGCAGTTATATAAGAGAAATCAATAACCATTTTCAGATGACATGAAAGTGTTCTTAGGAAACCTTAGGGAATCAATAATAAAACTAACAAACAGTAACAGTTTAATAAAGTAGCTGACATAATGTAAAGAAATCTATAACCTTAATAAAATGATAACCAGTTAGGGGATTTAATGGTAAAGAAAATTATATACACAATAGAAATAAAAAAGAAAAATATTTACAAATGAACTTAACGAAGAATATGCAAACCCATATGAAAAGTACTTCAGCTTTCCTTAAATTATAAATTCAGTAAATATCAGTAACTATATCACAAGCTTTCTAGTTACTAGGGTTTATATGGCAAAATAACAAGAACAAATAATTAGGAAAAAAGTGGGAAAAGAAAGCATTTAGGGAGACTAGACTTATTAGATATTACAATCTACTAAACCAGTGTGGTATTAGAACATGAACAGACAGACACACCAGTGGAATAAAAGTCCAGAAATAGTCCTGGGTACACAGGAATATAGTTGGCATCTTAAATAACTGGAGAAATATAAACATTTTCTAAACGGTTCTGAAGAAATGGGATTACTATATGAACAGAATAAAATTTGGTTTACACTTCACATTAAACACAAAAATAAACTCCAAATAGATCAGAGAGTTAAATGTAAAAATGAAACCATGAAAGTAACAGCAGAAACCTGTTAATTTCTTTATAACCTTGGTATAGAAAAGGATATTGATTATGAGTCAAAATGGAGATGAACTAAATGCAAATTCATAAGATTAAAAACACAAAAACCTTTGCATAACAAAAACTGTATAGGCAAAGTCAAAAGAGAAATAAACCAGGAGAAAATATTTATATCACAGATAAAGAGCTAATATTTCATATGTATTAGTCTATCATAAGTCAATATATGGGAATTTTAGCTCTATTAATTTAGAATAATTTAATATACAAATGAAATATTAACTCTGTATCCAAAATATATATTGCAAATATTATACATGATATATTATTTCTAATATTATATATTTATTTGGAAAGTATATACTGGCAAATATAT
>NW_016108610.1:15539-16702 GCF_001604975.1 Cebus imitator | reverse complement strand
CCCAAATTATGATATAAATACAATTCCAATTAAAATTTCAGTAAGATTTGTTTTCTTGGAGAGGTTGTGTTAGGTGTTGAATCATTTCTTTGAAGATGATGTAATTATCATTTGAGATGAGGTCATGCTGGATGAGAGTGGACCCATAATCCAGTATGTCTGGTATCCTTCTAAGAGAAGGACTGCAGCACTATTCACAATGGCAAAGACATGGAATCAACCTAAATGCCTATCAATGATAGACTGGATAAAGAAAGCATGGCACATGTACACCGTGGAATACCACGCAGCCATAAAAATGAATGAGATCATGTCCTTTGCAGGGACATGGATGCAGCTGGAAGCCATTATCCTTAGCAAACGAATGCAGGAACAGAAAACCAAATACTGCGTGTTCTCACAAGTGGGAGCTAAATGATGAGAACACATGGATGCAGAGAGGGGAACAGCATACACTGGGGCCTCCCAGAGGATGGAGGGTGGGAGGAAGGAGAGGATCAGAAAAGATAACTAATGGAGGCTATGATTAATACCTGGGTGATGAAATAATCTGTACAAGAAACCCGCATGACACAAACCTGCACAATTACCCTTGAACTTAAAATAAATGTTTAAAAAAAGAAAAGAGGAGGAGGGCCCAGCCCAGTGACTCACGCCTGTAATCTCAGCACTTCAGGAGGCTGAGATGATCAACTCAGGCTTTCGAGACCAGCCTGGGAAACATGGTAAACTCCTGTCTCTACTAAAAATACAAAAACATTAGCCAGACCTGGTGGCATGAGGCTGTAGTCCTAGCTACTTGGGAGGCTGACGTAGGAGGGTCATTTGAGCCTTGGGAGGAGGAGGTTGCAGTGAGCTGAGATTGCGCCGCTGCACTCCAGCCTGGGACCCTGTCTCAAAAATAAAAAAAAGCAAAAAAAAAAAAAAGAAAAGGAGAAGAGGCAAAGAGGCACAGAGGAGAGAGCCATGTGACCCCAGGGCAGGTGCTGGAGTGATGAGCCTACAGGCAGAAAGCGCCAAGAGCTGTCAGCACCACCAGTGCTGAAGAAAAAGGCATAGAAACATTCTCCCCAAGAGGCTCCCAGGGGAGACCACGGCCCTGCTTGATTTCACACTTCTGGCCTCCAGAGCTATGAAAGGGTACGTGTCACTGGTGGGGTTTC
>NW_016108610.1:11056-12567 GCF_001604975.1 Cebus imitator | reverse complement strand
ATTGGCTTTTTGGTTTTTTGAGAGAGACAGTGTTCTGTCGTCCATTTTGATGAAGTCCAATATATCTATTTTTTCCTCTCTGATTTCTTGTGCTTCTTGTTGCATTGCTTTGTAATAAGAGAAAAAGAACATTTTATGGAAAAAAAAAAAAATAGGCCCAGACATACCACAGCTTGTTCATGCAGCGGCATTCCTGTCCTTGGGGAGCTAACACTCAGCCGGCATTCCCACGGGGCTGACTCCTCCATTTGTCTTCCTCTCTGGCCTTTTTCCAGGTTGGGAGAAGTCTTTCATGTTCTGATGAGCCAGATGGCCCAACAAACAGCTTTGAATTTAAGTGGGATGAGTCATCACTTAAATGTACTTAGAAATTCTAAAATGAGTCCCCCGTAAGTCATTTCTGCTTTCTGTTTTCAGTTTCTCTGACTGGCTGTGCCAACAGTGTTTGCTGACGGTAGAATAAACCCCAACACTGGCAGATGGTGGTTGTGCTGCTTGAAGTGGAGATGGGCAAACCCTGCCCGATCTAGAAAAACACGGACCGCATGTGTCCACAGTAACAAAACATGGCGGAAACCTAGACATCCACTGGCAGGAGCTGGTCAAATCACGGTACGTGTAAACTAGACAAACATGTCAACGGCCAGATGTATTGAGGGGAGGGAGTTGAATATGTTAAGAAGGAAAAACTTTTCCTCCACCCTCTTAGGCTCAGTACATGGGATCTGCAAATTAAAGTAACAAAAGACAGATTAATAGGAGAAAAGCCATATGATTGTTACTAATATTTACATGCATGAAAGTTTATCGAAAAGAAGTAAAACTCAAAGAAATGGTTAGACACAGGCTTACATAGCTTTTTTTCTTTTTTGACACAGAGTCTTGCTCTGCCACCCAGGCTGCAGTGCAGTGGTGTGATCACTGCAACCTCCTCCTCCCACCTCTTGTGCTCAAGCGATTCTCTTGCCTTAGCTTCCCAAGTAGCTGGGACTACAGGCACCACCAACATGCCTGGCTAATTTTTGTGTTTTTAGTAGAGACAGAGTTTTGCCATATTGGCCAGCCTGGTCTCAAACTCCTGACCTCAGGTGATCCACCCACCTCGGCCTCCCAAAGTGCTGGGATTACAGGCGTGAACCACTGTGCCCAAACTTATATAGCATTTTAACAAAGGAAATAAAGTTTGGGTTTCAAGCAATGATAAATTGTATGAGAGTGACCAGGAAATGAGAGAACTAATGAAAGATAAGGGCTACTTCAGTAAGATTTGCTTATGCAAATTCATACCTTAGTTTAAAAAATGTATTGATTGGCCAGATGCAGTGGCTCATGCCTGTATTCCTAGCAGTTTGGGAGGCCAAGGCAGGAGGATTGCTTGAGCTAAGGAGTTTGAGACTAGCCTATGCAATGAAGTGAGACCCCTGTCTCTACAAAAAAATTAAAAATTATGCCGGGCGCGGTGGCTCAAGCCTGTAATCCCAGCACTTTGGGAGGCCGAGGCGGGTGGATCA
>NW_016108610.1:7359-8654 GCF_001604975.1 Cebus imitator | reverse complement strand
GACCAGGATGGTCTTGATCTCTTGACCTCGTGATCCACCCGCCTCGGCCTCCCAAAGTGCTGGGATTACAGGCTTGAGCCACCGCGCCCGGCTCTCCACAAATAATTTTAAAAGTTGGCTGAACATAGTGATGTGCATCTGTATCCCAGCTACACAGGAGGCTGAGTCAGGAGGATCATTTGAGCGCTGGTAGTCAAGGCTGCAGAGAGCCATGGTTGAGCCGCTGCACTCCAGCCTGAGCGACAGAGACCCTGCCTCAAAAAAAGGGGAAAAAAAAAAAAAAAAAAAGCAAACATGATTCTTGCCCCCACTGAACTTTATCCAGTGGGATTTGGGTGAGAGGGACAGGCAGGATTCCAATAATCATGCACTTACAGCCAAGAACAGTGCAGCTGAAGAAGCTGTGGGGAGCTGTCAGAGTGGGGGACAGGGACGTCAGACTGGTCTTGGGGGGGGATCTGAAACCTGATCTGTGTTTCCTAAAGCTCAGTTATTGCTGCAGAAGCCTCAGGAGTTTTGCCATCTCTAGAGAGAACTCTGGGAATTTCTTGTTCCTGGATAATAAAATGATGAATCAAATAAAACAGTTAATGTATCAAGACTAATGGCAGCTGTAGAAGCTTTGCTTCCGGGCCTCACCTGGCCCCACCCCTCCAGCTGTCATTTATGGAGCTCTGCCCAATTCCAAGCAGCACCCCCGCTTGAAGACCCACCTCAATAGCACCCAGCTCAGACCTAAAACTCCATCAATATCCCCATCTCACCTGCCCTGCAGAAACACCTGGGCGGTCAGGGTGGTTTCTCCCTGACTGCCATGAGTCCAGTGCACGCAGCTTTGATTGGTCCACTGATTTCCTGGTGGTCTTTTGGTGAAGAAAAGGTCATTGGCCAATACCATCTGTGAAATAATTTACCTAAGATTTTTCTTTAAATCACTTACTTTTTTAAAAAAAAACTAGGTAAATTTGCTTTAAAATAAAACTTTATAACATGGCCACATTAAGAACTCACAATCAATGGAAATTAATGTTAAAATAAATCTGAAACTATTAGACTTTTTAATTTTGTTATTTATTTTATTTTATTTTTTGAGATTTATTTTTTGTCACCCACGCTGGAGTGCAATGGCATGATCTCGGCTTACCACAACCTCTGCCTCCCAGGTTCAAGCAATTCTCCTGCCTCAGTCTCCTGAGTAGCTGGGGTTACAGGCATGCACCAATACGCCTGACTAATTTTGTATTTTTAGTAGAGACGGGGGTTTCTCCATGTTGGTCAGGCTGGTCTTGAACTCC
>NW_016108610.1:4414-5735 GCF_001604975.1 Cebus imitator | reverse complement strand
ACATACTATTTTTACTTATTATTATTATTGTTTGAGACAGGGTCTTGCTCCATTACCCAGGCTGGGGTACAGTTGTGTGATCACAGCTCACTGTAGCCTTCACGTCCTAGGCTCAAGCGGTCCTCATACCTCAGCCTCCCAAGTAGCTGGGACTACAGGTTTTCTAATGTCTTTGTAGTACCCCAACCTCATAGCAGCTAGCTTGTAAATTGCAAAGGACTGAAGCAACCTGTTCATCAACAGGGGAGCAGTTGAACAAATGGTTTACTAGGCAACCACATAATGGAATTGACTAGGACTATTCAAGAAAAAGAGGGAACAGAAAGAGAAGACCAAAGATTTGTGTTTGAATATAGGGCAATGTCCAAGAACGAAAAAGCCAAGTGTGAATGAAAGTACTACAGTTGTGTATTCAAAGTGAGAATAAAGATACACAAATGAGATAGATAAATAGATCTATGTAGTAAATGCATAAAATATCACTGGAAAGGTACAGAAGAAACTAATAACGTTGTTTAACTTTGGAGAGAGAAAATTGGGTAACTGGGAAAGAGGGAGACGTTGACTTTTGCAGCACAAAACGATTACCCGTTACACTGTCAACTTACATGTTTAGTTGTGGATTTCTGCCTGGAAAAATAAAATACATATGTACAAAGAAATAAATAGGTTCGCTGGGCACAGTGGCTCATGCCTGGGTGACAGAGTGAGATTCCATCTTAATAAATAAATAAATAATTCTTTTTTTTTTTTTTGAGACAGAGTTTTGGTCTTGTTGCCCAGGCTGGAGTGCAGTGGCGCAATCTCAGCTCACTGCAGCTTCTGCCTTCCAGGTTCGAGCAATTCTCTGCCTCAGCCTCCGGAGTAGCTGCGATTACAGGCACGTGCCACCATGCCTGGCTAATTTTTGTATTCTTAGTAGAGATAGGGTTTCATCATGTTAGCCCGGATGGTCTTGATCTCCTGACCTCGTGATCCGCCCGCCTCAGCCTCCCAAAGTGCTGGGATTACAAGCATGAGCCACTGTGCCCGGCCTGGGAAATGTTTAAAAGAACGTAGACTCACAACTTCCATACGGAGATAAGCTGACTGTGTGACATAGACTTTCTCTGACTCATTATTTAAGAAGGAAACAAGTAAGAGGTTGCAATCACTTGAAAGGAGGATTCGGAGAAGCATGCACGGCAGTCAGGTGCTGCTGGGAGTTCGCAGGCCGAGGCAGGCCTCAACGCGCTGCAACTCATGCGCGTTTTCGTGAACAGGAATGTTTGCGTATTGTTGGTGTTCTACAATTTACAGAATTTTTTTTTTTTTTTTTTTT
>NW_016108610.1:0-1579 GCF_001604975.1 Cebus imitator | reverse complement strand
GTATACCCAGACAGATGCAGAACCACAGCTGTGTTTGGGGAGAGGCTTCATATACCCAAACATATATTTCCTATTAGAGGGCCTAAGAGCAATAGCAGCCCAGTAGCAACAAGCACACCTAGGAACCAGGTCCTGGCTTCTAAACACCATTCTCCAAGAAAAGGGACCTGGGCCCTTGGGGAAGTGGCTGATCCAGAATGAAGGAGGCAATGAACCAGATGAGCATGGACCATCTTGGGTTGCCAGAAAGGAATTGCTCAAAAGAGGAAAGGGCTTGCTCACAGAACACACGTGCCAACCTGAAGGAGCTCCTAATGCCAAAGGTGAGAAAGTTGAAGCCAGAAAATAACAAAAATATCAGATTTTGATAGAGTAAAATAAACACCTAAAAGTCCATACTGAAATCCATTCATCAGTCAACAGTGAAGGAACAGCTCTTCCTTACAGCAGAATTCCAATCAAGAAAAAAGGTAGGAGAGAGGAAAATTGAAATCGCCATCAGGCAAGCACCGAACCCTGCAGAAATCATTGTTGCAGCAAGGCCCACTGATGCATGTTCAGCTTAGTGGGCGGAAGGCTAAGGAGGCAGGATTGGTGCATCTCAAAGAAGTTCCCCTAATACATTTATTAACAATCAGGGGAAAGATACCGTTCCAGAGCCGACACCCATCATAGCCCAGTGAACACCAGTATCATCCAATGAGCACAGCTAATGTGCACAGCAAGGGGTGTAAACACAACACAAACCCCTGGTCCGAGGCACTGAGGCCACCACACTGCTTCTCCAGCGTTATTGCCACACAAGCACAACCACGTTCCCATCATGAGAAAACGCCCTTCAAACCCACATCATGGCACATTCCACCAAACAGCTCATCACTGCTCTTCATTATACAATTGACTGTGGAAAGACACGTTTGGACTGCAGGTCCATCTATGCTCAGATTTTCTTCCTTCTCCGCCGCACCTGAGGCAGCAAGACCAATCCCTCCTCTTCCTCTTCCTCCTCAGCCAACTCAATGTGAAGATGACGAGGACGCAGACCTTTATGATGATCCACTTCCACTTAGTGAATAGGAAATATATTTTTTATTTCTTGATTTTTTTTTTGAGATAGTTTTGCTCTTGTTGCCCAGTCTGGAGTGCCACTCAGCTCACAGCAACCTCCACCTCCTGGGTTCAAGCGATTCTTCTGCCTCGGCCTCCCAAGCAGCTGGGATTACCGGCATGTGTCACCATGCCCGGCTAATTTTTTATTTTTAGTAGAGACAGGGTTTTTCCATGTTGGTCTGGCTGCTCTCGAACTCCTGACCTCAGGTGATCCGCCCACCTCAGCCTCCCAAAGTGCTGGGATTACAGGTGTGAGCCACTGTGCCGGCCTTTTGTTTGTTTGTTTGTTTGTTTTTGAGAAGGAGTCTCACTCTGTCGCCCAGGCTAGAATGCAGCGGCATGATCTCGGCTCACTGCAACCTCTGCCTCCCGGGTTCAAGCAGTTCTCCTGCCTCAGCCTCCTGAGTACCTGGGATTACAGGGGCATGCCACCGCGCCTGGCTAAGTTTTGTATTTTTTTTTTTTTTTT
>NW_016108609.1:14616-16801 GCF_001604975.1 Cebus imitator | reverse complement strand
TTTTAGCCATGTTTAAATTATCTGTGAAATTTGTGTTTATTAATTTTTCATTTTAATAGGTCACCTTTATCTTTCTTATTTCTTGGACTTTATTCTAGCATAGCTGAATGTATTTTAATAATTATTGTAGTAATCACATTTACGTTTTGTATTTGAATTTTCATACACATTTTGTCAATATTTTAATTTCAATATAAAATATTTCCATAGAATTGTCTATTTTCTACTTTTAGGAGATAAAATTAGGATAAAATGCATAGATTTTCAATGGACAGTTTTAGGGTTTCTGACAAATCTGTGCACCAATAATTTTTTACTTACTTTTTAGCGTATACCCGGTAGTGAAATCACTGTGTAAAATGATATCTCTTGTCTTAAGTTCTTTGAGAAATCTCCAGTCTGTTTTCCAAAGTGGCAGGACTAATTGATATTCCTATCAACAGTGTATAAATGTTCTCTTTTCCCCACAGCCCCACCAGCACCCGTTGTTTTCTGACTTTTTAGTGATAACTATTCTGAGTGGGGTGAGGCTGCACACCTACAATCATCTCATCTTTGATAAGGCTGACAAAAACAAGCAATGAAGAAAGGACTGCCTCCCTGTTCAATAAATACTGCTGGCACAACGGGCTAGCTATATGATGAAGATTTAAGCTGGACGTCTACTTTCAACGTGTATAAAATTACCTCAAAATTGATGAACAATTTAAACGTTAGACTTCAAACTGTAAAAATCCTTGCAGACAACCGAGAAATACTCTTCTCAACACTAGTTTTGACAAAGAATTTTTGGCTTCGTATCCAAAAGCAATGGCAACAAAAACCAAAATAGACAAGTGGGACCTAATTAACTATGGAGCTTCTGCTGAGCAAAACAAACAAACAAACAAGCCAACAAAACTATCAGCAGAGCAATCAGACAACCTACAGACCGTGAGAAGATATTCACACACATTGCATCCACCAAAGTCCTAACATCACATCCAGAATCTATTGGAAATTAGCAAATTAAGAAGCAAAAACCAAATAACCTCATTAAAAATTGGCTAATTTATCTGTGTCCCCACCGAAATTGAAACTTGAATTTTATCTCCCAGAATTCCCAAGTGTTGTAGGAGGAACCTGGAGGGAGACAATTGAATCACTGGAGCCCATCTTTCCTGTGCCATTCTTGTGATGGTGAGCAAGTCTCGCAAGATGTCGTGGATTTATCAGTGGTTCCCGCTTTTGCTTCCTCTTCATTTTCTCTTGCCACTGTCAGGTAAGGAGGGCCTTTCACCTCCCTTCATGATTCTGAGGCCTCCCCAGCCATGTGGAACTGTGAGTCCAATTAAAACTCTTTTTCTTCTCAGTTTCAGGTATGTCTTTATCAGCAGTTTGAAAATGGAATAATACATAGGCAAGTGACACAAACAGACACTTCTCAAAAGAATACACATGAGTGGCCAGTAAATATATTTTTAAAATGTTTAGCATCACTAATCATCAGAGAAATGCAAATAAAGTTTCTGATTTCTGTCACTCTATGTCCATTTTTCTTGTTTTGAACTTCATAAAAATGGAATCTAATATCATAGATCATTTTTTGTAAGGGACTACTTTTGATATTTTTTTTTTTACTTTTTCCAATTCCCATTTATTTTTGGCTCTTGGGGCAATTTTATCTTTTCAATATGAAAAAAGCAGCAAGTTCAACACAAAATAGATCTCAAATGTAGGATAGAACAAAATCAAGTGTGTGGTGGGGGGAAGCAAGAGCAAAAGGAAGATATGAGATGTTGCAAAAAAGATGGAGGAGGTTCCCCCTCTCCTCTGGGCATTGACTCAAACACTGATGTGGCAGTATACACCATTCCACATAGTCAGGGATGTTAATTAATTCCTTTACGGGGACAAGAAAAGATGGGGTTTAGGAGTACATTTCTGGAGGCTTAGAGACCAAGGCTGGTGTCTTTCCCCCCTTGATCCCTTTCTCTGATCAGGGGAAAGGAGTTTAATGAGTGAGGGAGGTAGAGTTGGAGAGGGAAGGATTCCACTTGACAGAGTGAGACAGACCCCTCCAAAAGGTAGAGCTTGGAGGGAGATCGAAAATGGAAATAATACTGCTAACACCTCCCTTAAAGCTGAGATGTGAAACGGAAATACCTAGAAATTAATGACTTTTAATAGCTTGGATTTCCCTCTC
>NW_016108609.1:9892-13211 GCF_001604975.1 Cebus imitator | reverse complement strand
ATGATGCGATCAGGGTACTCTTCTCGGATCTTGCTGATAAGGAGAGTGCCCATTCCAGAGCCTGTGCCCCCGCCCAGTGAGTGGGTCAGCTGGAAGCCCTGAAGGCAGTCACAGCTCTCAGCCTCCTTGCGGACCACATCCAGGACAGAATCAACCAGCTCGGCCCCTTCTGTATAGTGACCTTTGGCCCAGTTGTTGCCTGCCCCAGACTGACCAAAATCAAAGTTGTCTGGTCTAAAGATCTGGCCAAAAGGACATGAGCGAATAGAGTCCATGATCCCAGGTTCTAGATCCACCAGGATGGCACGAGGAACATATTTGCCACCTGTGGCTTCATTGTAGTACACGGAGATGCGGTCCAGCTGCAGGTCGCTGTCCGCGTGGTAGGTGCCAGTGGGGTCGGTGCCATGTTCATCACTGATCACCTCCCAGAACTTGGCACCGATCTGGTTGCCACACTGACCGGCCTGGATGTGCACGATTTCCCTCATGGTTAAAATTTAATTTTTTTGGTCACCTCAAGGTATGTATGGGGCAAAAAAAATATGTAATTTTTTTTTCCCTGCTGCTCGCAGGCTGGAGGACTGGAATGAGCCCCAGAGGCTGGAGCAGCGAGGTGTGAACGTGGCGGCCGGAAGGTTCTGAGAGGAGAAAGGCTACTTTTGCTATTTGTGAGCTTCATTCACGTAATTGCATCTATCAAGTTATTGTCATCATATATGTACATATGTATGTACTCATACACATATAGGTATGTCATATCTGAATCAGTCCGTTATATTAATAAATGACAGTTTACTAAGTAAATAAATCGGTTCATTAAGTTAATAAGTGACAATATATATATCTATTTTTCTGTTGATCGAATTTAAATGTTTCCATTATAAATATCTTCGACAAATCTGTTATAAATATCTTTGTACAAGTTCTTCTGCTTATATTCTCACAGTTTTATTGATAAAATATGTATAAATAAGTATGCATCACCTTTTTGGCTTTATGGAGCTATAGCTGAGTAATAACATTTTATGTATTTAATGTACAACATTTGATGTATTGATGTATTGATGTATTTGGGAAAATGCTCATCATGATCAAGGTAATTGGTATGCTTATCATCTCAGAGAATTATCATTTTATGCCTTTAATTTATTGTGTGTGTGTCATAGGAACACCTACGATCTACTCTTCTGGCAAAAGATAAATTTGTAATATAATATTCATTAGCATCGTCACATTAGTGTGCATTTCATCTCCAGAACTTCTTCAACCTGTGTATCAGTCCATTCTCAAACTACTATAAAGAACTACCTGAGACTAGGAAATTTAGGAATAAAAATGTGTTAGTTGACTCGCAGTTCTGCAGCCTTAACAGGAAGCATTACTGAGAGGAATCAGGAAACCTAGAATAATTGTGGAAAGTGAAGGGGGAAGAAACGACCTTCTTCACATGCTGGCAGGAGACACAGAGAGAAAGAGCAAGAGAAGGTATTTAAACCATGAGTTCTTCAAAGAACTGCATCACAAGAACATCAAAGGGGAGGGTGGCCCCATGATCCAGTCAGTTCCCATCAGACCTTTCCTACAACACTTGGGGATTAAAATTTGACATGAGATTTGGGTGGAAATACAGAGTCATACCATATCATTCCACCCCTGGTCATCACAAATCTCATGTCCTTCTCACATGGTAAAGTATAATTATCTCTCCTCAACAGTCACCCATTCTTAACTCATTTCAGCATTAACACAAAAATCTACAATCTAAAGTCTCCTCTGAGACAAGGTAAGTTTCTTCTGCCTATAAACATGTAAAGTCAAAAACATGTAATATCCATATGGGAGATATTGGCCATAACAAAAGGGATACGGACCCCATGCAAGTACAGACCCCAGCAGGGCAGTCATTAAATTGTAAAGCTCCATGTCTCACATCCAGGACACACTGCTGCAAGAGGTGGTCTCCCAGGGCCTGGGAGACTCCATCCTTGTTGCTCTGCAGGGTACAGTCCCCATGGCTGCTTTCAGAGGCTGGCATTGAGTTCCTATGGCTTTTCCAGGCACACCGTGGAAGTTGTTGGTGGAGCCACCATTTCGGGATCTGAAGGATTGTGGCCCTCTTCACACAGATCCACCAGCCAGTGCCCCAGTGGGAACTCTGTGATAGATCCAACACCACGTTGTCCTTCTATGCTGGCCCAGTAGAGTCACTTCATTAGGGCTCAGCCCCTGCATCAGACTTCTGCCTGAATATCCAGGCATTTTCATATATCATCTGAAATCTAGGAAGAGGTTCCTAAACCTAAACTCTTGCCTTATGTGCACCAGCAGGCTCAACACCACGTGGAGGCAATCAAAGCTTAGGGCTTGCGCCCTCTGAAGCAATGTCCTGAGCTGTACCTTGACCTTTTTTAGCCATGGCTGGAACAGGAGAGTCGAGGACCGAAGGTGCCATGTCCCGAGGCTGCACAGAACACTGGCGTTCTGGGCCTGGACCATGAAACCATTTTTCTCTTCTGGACCTCAGGATCTGTGATGGGAGGGGCTGCCACAAAGATCTCTGAAATGCCCTGCAGACATTTTTTTCCATTCGGCTCCTCATTACTTATGCAAATTTCTGCAGCGAGCTTGGATTTCTACCCAGAAAATGAGTTTTTCTTTTCTACTACGTGGCCAGGCTGCAATTTTTTATCAAACTTTTATGCTCTGCTTTCCTTTTAAATATAAGTTCCTATTTCCTACCACCACTTTGTGAATGCACATGACTTGCATTTCCAGAAACAGCCAGGTCAAATCTTGAATGCTTTGGTGCTTAGAAATTCCTTCTGCCAGATACCTTAAATCATCTCTCTCTAGTTCAACATTCCACAGATCAGTAAGGCAGGGGAAAAATGCCGCTAGTCTTCTTTCTAAAGCATAGCAAGTGTGACCTTTACTCCATTTCATAATAAGTTCCTCATCTCTCTATGATACCACCTCGGCCTGGACCTTATTGTCCATATCGCTATCAGCATTTTGGTCAAAACCATTCAACACGCCTCTATGACACTTTTCCACATCTTTCTGTCTTCCTGTGATCCCTCCATGCTTTTCCAACCTCTGCCCATTCCCCAATTACAAAGTCACTGCCACATTTTCAGGTATCTTAATAGCAGTACCTCACTCCTGGTGCAAATTTTCAGTATTAGTCCATTTTCAGGCTGCTATAAAGAACTACCTGAGACTGAGTAATTTATGAAGAAAATAGTTTTAATAAACTCACAGTTCCGCAGGCTAAACTGGAAGTGTTACTGGGAGGCATCAGGACACACAATCATGG
>NW_016108609.1:3967-9331 GCF_001604975.1 Cebus imitator | reverse complement strand
ACGCGCCACCATACCCAGAATTTCCTTGTTTTTAAAGGCTGAATAATATTCAACTTTTTGTAAGTATAAGCCACATTTATCTGTTTATTCATAGATGGACATTGACTTATTTTCCAAATCTAGGCTGTTATGCATAATCTCACAATGAACATGTATTTGTCACACTCACTGTATTTTCTCTAGATGTATTCTCAGAAATGGCTATACTCTGTGTTGGAGTCACTGAGTAATCTTCATGTTTTCATGATGAGTGTACTAATTTATACTTTGTTCAAAACCATACATGGACACCTTTGAACCACATTTTCAGGTCTATGTTTATGTCTCGAAGCCATTTCTACCTGATTTCTGTGTGTCGTGTGAGGTGAGGTCCATCTTTTTTCTTCTGCATACGAATGCGCAGTTTTCACACCACTTGCTGAAGGACTGTCCTTTCTCTATTGTGAGTTCTTGGCAACTTGTTTCTTCTTGGCAAGTTCAGTTTCTTGGGAAGAAATGGGTTGATTTCCAGGTTGCTTGTAATTTTATATTGGGTTATGTGTCTGTTTTAATGTCAGCATTATACTGTTTTAATTTATGTAGATTTTATTTTGAAATTATAGAGTATGATATATTCATCTTTGTTATTTTTGCCCAAATTTACTTTGGTTCTTTGAAGGCTTTTGTATTTTTATATAAAGCGGAGCTTCTTAAAATATTTTTGTAAAACACGCCATTGAGATTTTTTATTTATTGCATTGGCATATATCTGATATACCTATTGTATGGGAACATGTAATACATTGATACATTCATAAGTGTGTAAAGATGAGTTCAGGACTGGTATATCTATCACATTTAACATGAGTCTTTTCTTTATGCTAAGTACATTTGAATGACTCTCTTCTAGCTATTAATGTGCACATTAGATTACTGTTACCTATAGTCACCTTACTGATCTATCAAACATTGAGGTCTTATTTCTTCTATATTACTGTATGTTTGCATTCAGTAATCAACCTCTCTTCATCCTCTTCTCTCTTCCATCCATCCAGGATTCTGATAACCACAGTCTACTCTCTGTCTTCAGGAGATCCATTCTTTCAGTTTTGACATAAAAGTAAGAAGATGCAATATTTGTCTTTCTTTCTTGGCTGATTTAACTTAACATAAACACTTCCAGTTCCACTCATATTGTTGCAAATGACAAAATATTATTTTGATGGCTAAATAATATTCTATTGCATACATGGATTCCATTTTCTCTATCTATTTGTCCACCTATAGACACTGAGGTTGCTTTTACATCTGGATTATTGTGAATAGTGCTGCAAAGAACATGGGAGTGCAAGTGTGTTTATGAGGCGGTGATTTATCTTCTTTAGCACATACACAAGAGGATTTGCCAAGTCATGAGGTATGTCTATTTTTAATGTATTTTGCAGTCTTCATACTACTTTGCACATAGTTGAAATACAAATGCAGTAAACATTATAAAATGCAGTTTCAGTTTTGAGGTATGATCCCAAAACATATAATGTTTGATTATGATTCTCATGGGGAGTGTCTTATGGATCTTGCGGAAATGCAGAAAGTGTTCTATCCTTGTTCAGAAAATTATAAGTTTGCACCTTTTTCTTTTTGAGGCTGAAAATTGGCATGATTCAAGGCACATGCTGTTGGCAAGTTTAAGAATGATACAGCAAAACTCCAACTGAGATGGGAAGAGAGAGAACGAGAGAGAAAGGCCAAGAAGGAGAAAAAATAAATTTTACAAAAGAGGAAAACTGCTGAATATCAGTGTTGGGTTTTTGGTCATAGATGCATCTAAACTGAGCGAGAAACCATGAAGTCAAGGGAGAAGCCTAGACCTTGTTCACTAGAAGTGTCAGCGTGTTTCTCAGAGGCACCTATTGCAACCACATCACAAGGGTAATGAACTTTTGAATGCCATTAATTATGAGTTCCCAGTAAGTAATAATGTTTTCATGAAATTCAGTAAAACACCAATGCGTGTCCATATCACTCATGCACAAATAAACAAAATTTGCTTTTGCATTTATGGCTATCTAGAGACGAAGTGCCTTGAGGAGACTTCAGCAGGTTACAGAGATCGGCTTAAGTTTGGGATCCCATGGGAGAGTGCCTCTTAGTGAAGGCTGGTGTATAAATTAAGTAGATCAAAATTCCTTCTAGGGGAGTAGCATTCCAATTGTGTGGAATTTTTAATTCCTGATTGAGTTGTAAAACATAATCTCAACAACTGATTCCGTGGATTTTTTACTGCTGTGTTGATAAAAATATCTAGTAAGCTTGCTTCCAGTGTTTAAGGAAGTTTTTCTCTAAATTTTTTTCCAGTACATAATTTTTTCTGGCTAAAGATAATAAAAGGTTGTTAAAAAGATATAAGGGAATGGCAACTTTAATCTGTTGGTGATAGGAGTAAACATAATACATGAATCCCGTTGAGTGTTCTGCCTCATTCAAAAGCAATGTGGGAAAGGCAAGTGCTGGAGGTAAAATCTCTAAATTTGTTTTTTTCCAGCTACCAAGTCTTAGGGCAGTAATAGATACATCCTTAACATTGTGATAACTTTAATGTATGAATGCCATTCTGTTAAACTTACATGGGAGATTGTGGGAGGTTATAATAATGTGGGAGTTAATATCAGCCATGCCTCACAGAATCTTTTTCTAATAGTTCCTTTCCTGGATGTGCTTTACTCACTTCATGCAAAACCTGGTTGGTAACAGGCTGAAAACACAAAATACAGAAGCTTTTAATCAACTAAAAGAGCTGTAGCCTTTTGTCAAGAAATTATTTCAAGACATGGAGAACACAGACAGATGATAAATAAAATACATTCACATCCCCTCAAGGGTGGAAAATGAAGAAAGCCTACGTAAATGTGTCCAAAGGGCTGTATGGCTTGGTGTATGTGTAGGCCTCCATGTTTGAGCGTTCCCAGAATCTTGTGGTGAGCTGGTCACACCTCATCAAGAATTAACCTCTGCTGTCTTTTCTAAGTTTCCTCAAAGTGTTTATTTAATATGATAACCATTTTGTCTATAAATTGTAGAGTTGAAATGCAACAAATCTTCATTTGAAATAATCTGGCATAAATTATCTGAGTAAATCGATAACTAGATGTATTTCATTCATTTTTATTTAAGATCAGGGGCTAAGCATTGATATATTTTGATAACATCTGTGACTCTCTCTCAGCAGCTTTATCCTATGAGCATATGATCTGGCATGGCAGTTTTCTTTGCTTCAGTGTTACCTCTTTTTACACTGACTTCCCCATTTATATTTGCCAGGAACCTGGGATAAAGGAGTGTTTCTAAGAGTTCCCTAACTCACCCATTTTGGTGGGTGTTCCAGAATATGTGAGATGCTTTTTCACTTACAAAGCACCCCAAAGCCATGCACTGCCTTACAACCTGTTTGTTTCCTAGTTTGACAAGTTAGAAAGTTCTAATAAATATAATCACTTCTGCCAAATGGGCTGATTTTACATCAGATAAAGGACTGTGTTCTAAAGGAAGGCTTTTGTAGGCAACAGCAATTTTAGTCATTAACCTACAGTTTCATTATTGAGGTGTGATTCATAACAAATAATATTAGGTAGAGGTTCTCCGTGGAAGTGTCTAAATCTCTTGGGTGTACAGGGTCTCCCTATTAACATGAAGCATCCATGAGCACGGTCAGTTTCCAGCCTGTCTCACTATCACCACAAACTGTGACCTCACCTGGAACTTGGGTTAATATCCAAATTAGTTATTTTTTAATCTTTATTCCTCTAGATTATTATGCGGGGCTATTTCAGAAGAAAGTTAAAAAGAATATTTCTACTGACTAAACAACATGGAAAATCATAAATATAATGCAAAGCCTAGACATGAGAGGCTCCAGGCCTGGATAATGAAACACTATGCAGGTAATTTCCTTGGCCAATTCTACAATGACACACCCAGCATGTCAGCTTCATTCCCATTTAACTCCTATTATGCAGGGACATGGCAATAACATTTTCAAGGTTCACATACAGTTGTGAAATTTTATGTGAATAGGGGAGGAGATGACTCTGCAATTTTCCTCTGAAAGACCAGGAAATCCTGGACAGCCCACCTCCCTAATCTCCGTGACTGCACCACGGGCCCACGTGGACACTCATCCCTAATAGGATAAGAGAACTCCATTGATGNATTCTCAAAATTCGCAACTGAGCTTCCAAGAGTATACTGAGAGCAAACACTGGGTGAGGGCAGAGAAACCCACCTTTACCGTATTCACCACTAAACTGAAGGGAACTCAGCAAGATCCATGATCACTGCTGCTTCTCTGCAGAGTTCAGGTTTCTGCTTCTCACAATTCCAACACAGACTCTCCCACTCCTCAAATGTTTGGCCTCCACTTGCTGTAAGGTCACACTCTGTTCTTAGCGTGTTGTCTGAACCATTTCATGACTGTGGGGTGAGCCATTAAATGAAAAATATATGTCTTCTCAAATTGAATCCCATGGTTGATCATGCATTATTTTTCTGATTTGGTAATTGACTTTTCTTGGCATGCTCATTACTAGTAATATTCAAAGCCATTTCATTTACATGTTTGATGCTTCATTTTTGGCTGCTGTGACACTTTTGCTTCTATTGAGTCTTCCCACGAGCATTATAACATGATCTGGTATCCAGGCTCAGTTGTCATTAATAAATAGGTATGTTAAAAGCTATGTATTCTCTTTACAGCACACATAATTTTCTCTTTTATGGGGATGAACACACACTGCTGAGCTACCCCCGCTCACGAGAACATATGCATGATTATGATATTTTCATTCATTTGACTAATACATTCTATCATTCTCCCTTCAAAGTTTTTACCCCAGAGAAGATCTGGACAAGTTCTTCTGCATCTGTTCAAACCATAAACTCAGAAACCACATGGTGAGTAAAAGCTCACCTGGTTCTGGATTTTGGGTCCAGCTCTTTCCCTCCAGTGTCCCACAGCACCTCAGCCCACCTGTCCAGGTTCCATCAAAGTTCAGCTCCTACACAGTAAAGGCAGCAATTGAGTGAGGAGAGACCTGCAGATGAGAGACCATATCTGAAAACTGTTCATGTGACAGGGGATTACTATCAAGCACATAAAATAAACTCAACTAA
Source organism: Cebus imitator (assembly GCF_001604975.1). Taxonomy (NCBI): domain Eukaryota; kingdom Metazoa; phylum Chordata; class Mammalia; order Primates; family Cebidae; genus Cebus; species Cebus imitator. The sequence continues at coordinate 4,183 of NW_016108609.1, read as the reverse complement.
CTGAAAATAATAATGTGATTAATAACAGGTGAATAATATGAATATCCTTCTCTCAAAAGAATAAATGAAAAAGGGTAGATAGATAGATAAGTATATATACATACATATATTGCTAGAAATCACTAATATTCAAAAAATGAAAATTCACAATAAGAAGTCTTTTCATCCTTCATTTTTGCTTGAAACCCAGAAAAGCAATAAAATAAAATAAAATAA
>NW_016108609.1:0-1446 GCF_001604975.1 Cebus imitator | reverse complement strand
TGATTTGGGGGAAAAAGGATTCAAGAGGATAGAAAAGCTCTTCAGTATGTTGTCCCTGAGAAATTCACACTACAACATGTTTACTACACTTGACTTTGAGTAACCCAATATATATGTGTGTGTTTATCTTGTAATAGCTACATTTTATATTCCGGACTCTGCCCCAGTTCAGCTCACACCCCGGCTTTGTTATTCTCTACAGGAATTTGCCTCTCCGTAGATTTCAGACATGGTGTTTATCTTAAAACTTCCAGTATTTAAAGTATTTTTTCAATTAGGAAAATTCCCTTTTCTGTGTTTATCTATTATTGTTGATGTTGTTGTTGTAAAAACAAAAACAGTAAAATATATTCCTCATCTATGTACATTTCAAAGGTGACTTGCAGATTTTTTTTTGTTAAGTGCCAGAGTAATAAAAGAATGTTAATATTGTTAAGCTGCTTAGTAGAAAAACAAATTGTGGTAAATATGTTTGCTGGAATACTATCCATCATTTATAATAAATAAATGCCAAAGAAATAAGGATATATAGTATGTTCTTTCATTTTTATACATTTTGGTAAATAAAAATATGTCTAAAGTAATATAATAAAGATTAGTAGTTGCCTGGGGAAATGGTGGAGGAAGGGAAGGGTAAAGGAGCAGGAATATAGCAGAACAAGAGGAAATGTGGAGAAGAATTCACTTGTCCACTTTCTTGATAATGCTGGCAGTTACATCATGTTTATTCATTGTACATTTTCAGTATGTAAAATTTATTATCTTTCAATTAAGCCTCATAAAATGTATTACAAGAAAACCAATGGAAACTTAGACAACGAAGGAGTAATAGAAAGATAGAAAAAATATGCTAAATGTCAGAGCTACTTGAAAATTAATGTGCCTGGACCCTAGTGCTCCTCATATTTTCAGGAGAGTGCTGGAGTAGAGCAACATCACACATGGTCTAATTACAGAAACTGGGATCTGAAAACTACACTAGAAACATCCCGCTTTGTCCTGGAGTTGGTTTGGGGAGCAAGCAGAGCCAGTGATGAGGAGCACAGGGCCAGATACCGGGGTCCACTCATCCCAGACATGAACTCCTAGATGCATACAGAGCCCCTCCATGTGTGGGTTCGCTTTCACATGTGTAAATGGAGAAAATACTGAATCCTACCGACCATAATTTACAGAAATATTTAAACATTAGATAGGGTGATCAGGGCAAAGCGTTTATCACAACACAATTTCATAGTGAGTCAGCATATGTTCCAAATACCATCATTGTCAGCAAACTCCTGCAGGACACTGTCATCTTCTCTGGGCACAGCCTCCTCCTCAAGCGTCCCACCCTACAGCTTGCTATATAGTAGGAGACATGCAAATAGTGTCCCCCGGTACTGATGAAAACCAGCCCAGCCCTGACCCTGCAGCTCTGAGAGAGGAGCCTTAGCCCTGGGGTTC
>NW_016108608.1:24796-26906 GCF_001604975.1 Cebus imitator | reverse complement strand
ACCTTGGGAGCACAGTATCTGCTACTGGATAGAGCATATATGTGTGTTTAATCGATAGTGTGAGCCAGAGACAACAATCTTAATCTTGATAGATGCAGTTTGTAATAATAGGTTTAGAAGGCTTCCTGATTCCCTGATTGCTCTCTGAACTAAGCCAACTTCAACATTTAAGATTTAGAGGAACACAATCCCTGCAAAAAGGTCACAGACAGTGGAGCGAGCAGCCCTGTAAAAATGGGAAGAAGAGAAATCCATAATAGCACAGATTTACAGCATCTAACTAGAAATTACTCAATATTATTTGTGTGCTACAAAATTGAACTTAAACACATAGATTTCGCTGAAACAGGACTCAAAAAGGATGATGGGTAGCTGTCAGCAGGCAAGGTATCGAGTGTACTTGTGAAGTATGTCATTCACATGAAGTGTCACAGTCACAGAAAAGATATTAAAAAGGCATTCCATATCTGGTAGGGCATTCCATGGTCTGAGTTTAGCTGGTTATCCAGGTGTCTTCTTGTTGTGGGGGGCGCAACAGGTTGAGATTTATCCACTTGCAACAGAGAAGTTCAGAGACAGCAAAGAGCAAGCATTAGCTTACTTCCAGGTGCCCTTCAGCCACAGAACAGGAATGTCTGGTGAGGATAAATCACTCAACTGTGCTCAGGACAAATAATCCACAACACCTGTGAGGATCTGGCTATGCCATCTTACTCTTGTTGACTGGTTTGCCTCCATTCATTATTGCAGACGCACTTGTGCTTTTACTTGGCATCACCCCGGGCTTCGGGACCGTTTCCCCAACATTATGCAAAGATGGTTCTCGGTACATGGCAACTTCCAATGGCTTGGGTAGAAAATGAGCTGCTGGTTTAGTTTTCTTTACTCTGTTTCCTTTCATAGCTTGCCCTTCCTTATTTAATCCCAAAAACCAGGCTCTACCGGATTCCTGTTGTCTGTACAGCATGGAGGAGTAGATTACATAATAATTTTCAAAAACAGATTCTTTAAACTTGCATTCAGGTGTAAAAAGTTCTGATGGGTAGAGGTAACCTTCTCAAATGTTATACCAGAGAATATCAGAAAAATAATTCTATAAATTTTTTTTTCTGAAGTGGTGAATTTTAATATTGTATAAAAAATCCAACTTGTTCCACAAGTACTTATGTCCTATGATTTTATGCATACATCCATATACATATATCAAGGTAAAGTCCAATACAAAAAACAGCCTTTCCTATGGCCAGTGTTCTACAGAAGTAAGACTGTGCAAACTTTATCATATAGTCAAATGAGATTGCAACACTAAGGCAGGACGAGGCAGAAGCAAGTTGTGTCCACAGTATATTACAAAATACCTTGCATAGCTTATTCATTCTCACCTGGTAAATTCATCTTAGAATTCTGAAGGATTTCTTTTCCTAGATAAATTTATACAAGTTGATGTCTACTTCTTGCCTTTGTTCTATGGCAAGGCAGCTTTCTCAGTGCTGTTTTATTTCACAACATTATTGATTTAACAATAGCCTGAGCTTTGGGGCTCTGCACTGCTTTCATTTTAATCGTTGATACAATGACTACAGATGTGTCGATGTCTAATCTTCATCTGTATCTCAGGCGATTTTCCAGGGCTTCCATTCTCTGTGTCATTTCTTCTAAGCACTGTGTTAATTTTCTTACTTCTTCATTTGTAAGGTTCTGGAACATTATAAGGTTTTCACATTTGCATTGATCATGTTAGAATGTGCTAACATTTGAGGAGAAGTTTTTCTTTTTTTCTAAGAAGAATCCTGTTGTAGCCTAGACAGTGAAATGGTATGACATCAGAAGACTTTAAAATTGCAGCTCTTATTGGATCCCCCAAAGTGTATCCGCACTTTCCTTCAAACGGGCCTCTTCCTCAGGAGTCAGAGTCACCTTCACAACGTCTGAGATTCCATTCTGTCCCAAAATGCACGGAACACTAAGGAAGACCAAGCAGACGTATTGGTACTTGAAAATACTGCCCATATCAGAAGTTTATATACCCATTAAAGTGCTGACATAGGCTTTGGTGCTCATGCGGCCATTCTGGAGACTTGTGTCCACAGTGAGGTGGATGGGGTTGGGG
>NW_016108608.1:20833-22359 GCF_001604975.1 Cebus imitator | reverse complement strand
GGGCACAGATGGTGCTTCCAGGCCAGGTGGGTTCAGACACACCAGTGTCACCACGGACACACGTCCTAGGGCCAGGGTCCCCGGGCTCTGCAGCGTTGTCTGCGCCAGCACAGGGCCAGGCATCTGGCTGGCTGCGTGGTCCTCTCTTGGTCCCTCTTGCAGCTTAATGGATGACAACGCACAGCAACAGGGCACTGGCACCAGGAGGGGCTGACAGCAGACAGCAGATCCTGGTGCTCCTTCCAGCCTCACTAGGCAAAGCTGGCCCTGGGTCAGGCTGGGTGCAGGGCCAGGGCACCACGAGGAGGGAAGGTCAGTGGGGATTGTCAAAAACAGTCCCTCAAGTTGAGTCTCAAACTTTGAAACAGACAAAGCCTTCGCTGCATGGCAGAAGCAGCCCTGGAGTCTGTTAAAGGCAGATGGGCAGAGGCAGTGCCGGGGGCTGTAGGACTCTTGGAACTGGAGGCAGCTCAAGGACCACAGGCTGTTGGCCAGCTCTGCCATGCTGAACCTGGGTGCCAGCACCATGCCCTGCCCCGGTAAAGTGGAAACTGTTGGCCTTGCTGCCCCAGCCCGCACAGTGGTGAGGGGCCAGGTTCCTCTCTGCATCCTGGCTTCCTGCCTCATAGGCTGGGTTCCCCTTGTGGCCTTGATGTTGGCTGGGGTAGCTGTTGAGGATGGGCCTGGGAGGCCAGAGCTGCAGCCCCACCCGGGGGGCAGGCAGGGGTTCCTGAGCTCAGCTGGCACATGGGTGGGGCACGTCCCCAGGGAGGGATTTGTCCCGAACCAGAGAGGTGTCTGGAGGGGAGAGAGGATTGGCAGAAAGAAGATGTGTTGGTTTTGATAGAAGAGAAGCTACAAATCAATTATTTTCAAAATCAGGAACTCCCCACCCCCTTTTATGCATGAGTCCCTTCTTCCTGTAAAAAAGTGGATGCCCTCTTCTTGATTCCTTTTATGGCTCCACTGCCCAGATGGAAGGCTCCCAGAGGAGGCCCTGGGCATCAGAGCCCGCCCAACCCTGTTGTGCCTGGGCTGGGAAGGGACCCTTTCTCGGGAAAAGCAAAGTTCGGTGAGTGGCTTACAGACCCTGTGAAGTGAGGGTTGATTTTGTGATAAACATTTTTCTGTTTTTCTTTTTAAAATATAATCGCCCTTGAATGTGAGACCCTGGGAGGAGCCCCAGGCTGACTGAGATGTAGCCTTTGGGCCCTGCGGGAGCCGGCCCACACTGGAGGCAGGAGAGCTAGCAGCCCTGCCCAGGAAGTGCTTCTTTGGCTAGCTCTGGTTGTGTTTGGAGTTTGGCCTTGGGTGAGGCCCAAGCAAGGGGTCTGTGACTATGGCATGGCACATGGCATGCGGGCAGCGTGCATGCGAGGGTGCAGGCATGCGAGACGACATTGGCAGCAGACAAAAATAAAGAACTCTGGACGAAGCTTAAGAGATAGAGAGAATACATGAACACGGTCCTCGTACTAACCCACAGGTTACAAACTTGCTTGTGCTGTAGATTTGTAGAAAATTTC
>NW_016108608.1:3888-18403 GCF_001604975.1 Cebus imitator | reverse complement strand
GGCTTTCATGATCCGCTCCATATTGGCTGTCCAGCCGTAGGTGCTGGTCACAATGCAGCAGGGTGAAGACACAAGCCTATTGGAGATTGTCACCTGTGGACAATCACAAAAGCCTTTTCACTTTGAAAGAGAAAATGGAGCAGGACGCTGTGGCTCATGCCTGTAATCCTAGCACTTTGGGAGGCCAAGGCGGGCAGATCACGAGGTCGGGAGTTTGAGACCAGCCTGACCAACATGGTGAAACCCTGTCTCTACTAAAACTACAAAAAATTAGCCAGGCATGGTGGCACACGCCTGTAATCCTAGCTACTCAGGAGGCTGAGGCAGGAGAATCACTCGAACCCGAAAGGCGGAAGTTGCAGTGAGCTGAGATCACGCCATTGCACTCAAAAAAGAGAGAAAATAGGAACTGTCATGCCTGTAATCCCAGCACTGGGAGGAGATGGGCAGATAACTTGGGTTTGAGACCAGCCTGGCCAACATGGCAAAACAAAACCCTGTCTCTACAAAAAATTAGCCAGGTGTGGTGGCACACACACCTATAATCCCAGAAGGCTGAGTTTGCAGTGAGGTTAGATCCAGTTAAAAAAAAAAAAATGGTATTTTACCTACTCTCAGAAGTTAACTGAAGGAATGCCTAATCTTTGCCAAATTTATTAAAATAGCCTGCCTCAAACCACAAAGCCCACCTTAAAGATACGCTACAAAATAGATCCTAGTCCCAGAATGGCTTACCTTCTCAACCTTCTTATCTAAGATTTCTTTCATGAGCTTGCCGAGGTTCTCAAACTTTGCCTTGCTCTCTTCCATTTTCTTCTTCTCCTCCTCATCCTCTGGTAGCTCCAGACCCTCCTTGGTAACTGAGACCAGGCTCTTCCCATCAAACTCCTTTAGCTGCTGCACACAGTATTCGTCAATGGGCTCAGTCATATATACCACCTCGAAGCCCCGCTTCCGCACTCGCTCCACAAAAGCTGAGTTGGCCACCTGCTCTTTGCTCTCACCTGTAGGATTATTCAATGGACTCAGTGACCAAAGTGCCTCATACTGCCAGTTCCCAGGTAGCCCTGAATGTGCTCCCTCCTCCTCCAAAAAGGCTTCAATCAGAACCAACGTACCAGTGATGTAATAGATGGACTTCTGTGTCTCCTTCATGCGAGAAACATACTCTGACAGAGATGTCATCTCATCTCCAGACTGGGAAGTGTGATAGCGCAACAGCTCAGACAGGCGGCGTCGGTTAGTGGAATCCTCGTGAATTCCAAGCTTCAAGAGTGGGAAGAGAAAAAACAATCCAACTACAATAGCCTTACCTTCTATAAGAATGGAAGAGTTTATCGTAATTACTAAGAAAGTGGTAAAGGAAATAACCATGTGCCTCCTTACCTTGAGATTTTTAGAGAATGCCTCATAGAATTTCTTGTAATTCTCCTTGTCTTCCGCCAGCTCAGAGAAGAGCTCAAGGCACTTCTTAACAATGTTTTTGCNGACAGAGGAGTACTATGTTATACATGTTTTCATATTTCTGCATATCTTCTTCATGATTCTGTCTGTTGGCCATTTGGGCTGGGGCACATTACCCATTAATTAAATATATGCCCATATCTTTTTTTTAAGAATTGGATTTTATAATATATTAAATTTGTATAAATAATTTTAAATATAAAAAAATACATTCAAAAATATATGCCCATATCTTCTTCATGATTCTGTCTGTTGGCCATTTGGGCTGGGGCACATTAGCTTAAAAAATGGACCTGGGGTCCCAGTGGTTGGGGCGCCATCCTGCTTGTGAATTGCAACCCTGCTGATGCAGGCCAGCAACTTGAGGACAAGACCAACAGAGTGATCTTTTCAGAGGAAATAAAGAATCTGTCTCAGATGACACTGAAGGTCCAAGGCCCCAGCTGCCTCTTAAAGAAATATCGGCTGGTCCTTCACACCTCCGAGGAAGAGTCAAAGAAGGCAAGAGTCTACTGGCCCCGAAAAGGCAACTCCAGTACCTTTGAGTTGGTGCTGGGGCCCAGCCAGCATGCCTACACCTTGGCCCTCCTCAGGGACCACTTGAAAGAGACCTTCTACTTCAAAGCTATGGTGTTTCCGTCCGCCGAATTCTCAGGCCTGATCACCTACTCTGTATCCCTGGTGGAGGAGTCTCAAGACCCGTTAATTCCAGAGACTCTGCTGTACAAAGACACGGTGGTGTTTCGGGTGGCTCCCTGCATCTTCATTCCCTGCACCCAGGTGCCTCTGTGCAGGGAGCTGCAGCTGCAGGGTTTTGTGGACACAGTGACGGAGCTGAGTGAGAAGAGCAACAGCCAGGTGGCCTCTGTCTACAAGGACCCCGGCTGACTGGGCAGGTGGCTCCAGGATGAGATGGTCTTCTGCTACACCCAGGCACGCCACAAGACCACATCCTTGATCCTTGACACGCCTCGAGCCCCCAAACTCGATGAGTTCCCCATGAAATACTCACTGAGCCCCGGTATTGGCTACATGACCCACGACACTGAGGACCATAAAGTGGCCAGCATGGATTCCATCGGGAATGTGATGATGTCCCCACCTGTCAAGGTCCAAGGGAAAGAATACCCCCTGGGCAGAGTCCTCATTGGCAGCAGCTTTTACCCCAGCATGGAGGGCCGGGCCATGAGTAAGACGCTCCGAGACTTCCTCTATGACCAGCAGGTGCAAGCACCGGTGGAGCTCTACTCCGATTGGCTAATGACTAGCCACCTGGATGAGTTCATGTGTTTCATCCCCACAGATGAGAAGAGTGAGGGCAAAAAGGGCTTCCAGCTGCTCCTGGCCAGCCCCAGCGCCTGCTACAAACTCTTCCAAGAGAAACAGAAGGAAGGCTATGGTGATGCTTTTCTGTTTGATGGAGTTAGAGCAGATCAGCTCCTGTCTAACAGAAGGGAAGCCAAAACCATCGACCAACTTTTGGGTGATGAAAGCCTGAGGAAGCAGAATTAATACGTGGAGAAGTGTATTCACCTGAACCATGACATCCTGAAGACAGAGCTGGGCCTGGTGGAACAGGACATCATCGAGATTCCCCAGCTGTTCTGCTTGGAGAAGCTGACCAATGTCCCCTCTGATCAGCAGCCCAAGAGGCTCTTCGCAAGGCCATACTTCCCTAACCTGCTGCAGATGATTGTGATGGGCAAGAACCTGGGGATCCCCAAGGCTTTTGGGCCCCAAATCATGGGTACCTGCTGCCTGGAAGAAAAGATGCGCTGCTTGCTGGAGCCCCTGGGCTTCAAGTGCACCTTCATCAGTGACTTCGACTGCTACCTGGCAGATGTGGGAGACATCTGTGCCTGCGCCACCGTCCACCGGGTGCCCTTTGCCTTCAAATGTGGAAGATGGTGCCTTAGACTCAGGCGCTGGAGTTGCCAGCTCTGCCCCAGCAGGGATGGCCCACATCACCATGCAGCAGCAAGACTTCTTGCCAAGTAGAGGAGGCTGGAGAGTCGAGGCAACACAACCCTTTCCTCCTCGTCCAACCTGACCCTTGGACCCCGTAGGACAGCAAATGCCGCCAGCTTGAACCCCTGTGGGGAAAAGATGGAAAAGTTTTCAGCCAATAGGCATTTACTAGAGAGGCAATAAAGCACTGGCGGTCGTGAAAATAAATTAAATATATATATATATATATATATATATATATACGGATTTTTTTTTTATTTTTTTTATTTTTTTATTTTTTATTTTTTATTTTTGCCCAGTGTGTTACCGTGGGAGTGTGTGGCTGGTGTCAATACCCAAGTGTGGCTTTGTCTCCATAGCTACACAGAGTGACATCTGCCAGCTGCCATTAAACATCTGCCTGCCCGAAGCCTCTGCTGAGGACATGAAAGGGACGGCTAGGTGAGCCCCATCAGGCACAGGATGGGGTGCAGGTGCAGGTCTAGGCAGCCCCCTCTCCTTCAGAGGACAAGAGAGACGCCCCAGCATGGCACCACCCCACCCCTCGCTGTGTCCTCTGCCAGCTCCATTTCATCATCCCTCGACCTCATCGGCCTGCCATGATGAAGGTGCCCGTCCTCAGCGTAGGTGACAATGGCCCCCCCTACACGATGAAATAACAGCCCGGGCCCCCTGCTGTCATCTGCCCCGGTGGTGAGAGCAGCAGCCACGCCTGTCTCAGCCATGCTGCAGGGACCTGTCAACCTCACACCCCCATGCACGGTGCCTTCTCAGCAGCTTCGCTCCTGACTGCAACAAATTGAAAACAACCTAAACGTCCTTTGATAGGGCACTGGATAAATCAAATGTGGCGGCTCCTTCTGACGGGTGGCATGGCGACGCAGGACCTGCGTAGCTGCCGGGGGCCTTGATGTACATCTGGCCGTACTGCTCCTCCACCATGGCGTCGTAGGCCTCATCATCCTCCTCGTCATCCTCGTTGTGGTACGAGGTGGGGTTGTCAGTGGTGGGCAGGCTGCTGGTGCCCAGACTGGTCCGCTCCCCCTGGGGGTAGGGCACCTGCTGGATGCCGGAGATGAGGGTGGCCAGGCTGGGCACCCCGTAGTAGGAGACTTGGGGCAGTTTGAGAGGGGCTGCGTCTGCCGCCACCGCGGCCCCTGAGGCCACCGCCACACCATCCCGGGGCCCCATCTNTTTTTTTCCCAGAGTCCCTGGGCCAGAGCTGTCCCCTGCAGGGAGAGGGTTACCGTGGAAGTGTGTGGCTGGTGTCAATACCCAAGTGTGGCTTTGTCTCCGTAGCTACACAGAGTGACATCTGCCAGCTGCCATTAAACATCTGCCTGCCCGAAGCCTCTGCTGAGGGCATGAAAGGGACGGCTAGGTGAGCCCCATCAGGCACAGGATGGGGTGCAGGTGCAGGTCTAGGCAGCCCCCTCTCCTTCAGAGGACAAGAGAGACGCCCCAGCATGGCACCACCCCACCCCTCGCTGTGTCCTCTGCCAGCTCCATTTCACCATCCCTCGACCTCATCGGCCTGCCATGATGAAGGTGCCCGTCCTCAGCGTGGGTGACAATGCCCCCCCCACACGATGAAATAACAGCCCGGGCTCCCTGCTGTCATCTGCCCCGGCGGTGAGAGCAGCAGCCATGCCCGTCTCATCCATGCTGCAGGGACCTGTCAACCTTACACCCCCATGCACGGCGCCTTCTCAGCAGCTTCGCTCCTGACTGCAACAAATTGAAAACAACCTAAACGTCCTTTGATAGGGCACTGGATAAATCAAATGTGGCAGCTCCTTCTGACGGGTGGCATGGCGACGCAGGACCTGCATAGCTGCCAGGGGCCTTGATGTACATCTGGCCGTACTGCTCCTCCACCATGGCATCGTAGGCCTCATCATCCTCCTCGTCGTCCTCGTTGTGGTACGAGGTGGGGTTGTCAGTGGTGGGCAGGCTGCTGGTGCCCAGACTGGTCCACTCACCCTGGGGGTAGGGCACCTGCTGGATGCCGGAGATGAGGGTGGCCAGGCTGGGCACCCCGTAGTAGGAGACTCAGGGCAGTTTGAGAGGGGCTGCGTCTGCCGCCACCGCGGCCCCCGAGGCCACCGCCACACCATCCCGGGGCCCTATCTCCAGTGGGCGCTTGGGGGCCAGGCCTGGGCCAGCAGCCGGCGGCAGCTCCATGGCTTCATGCTTGATGCGGGTCAGCAGCGGGATGGGAGTAGAATAACCATCTGCTGGCAGTATACAAGCGAAGGACGGGAGCCGAAGCTCAAGTAATCCTTTCTCTTTTTGGCTGCTCTAGTTTCTGGAAGTCTCTTGGCCACCCAAGGTGTCTTCTAGGCTGGTCAGTCTTTCTAGGCATTGGCCTGGAACCACACCTCTGCGCTGTTGCAGCTCTGGGTGCTCACCAGGTCTCGCACCTGTGCATCTCAGACAATCAGCTTGCAAAATAGACTTAGAAGTTTGTGAATTCCAGACATGACAACATGGATCCAAACATTTTTATGATCCCTGCTAAAAAAAAGCACCCTGGAAGGGAAAGGGCGGGGATTGATGTTTGTTGAACACCAACCATGCATTGGGCACTGGGCTGGGCACTTCATAGCCGGTATCTGGAATCTTGTTTGATCCTCCCAGCATCCTGGGAGGCGAGGGTAATGATCCTCATTCTGCAGAGGTGGAAGCTCAGGTTCAGAGTTGTTGCTGGCTGAAGGTTGCACAGTGAGAAACAGCAGAGTCAGGATTTGATTCCAGGTCTGTTTGATGCCAAGGTTTTGCGTTATTTCCTTCTGCCTCCTATAGAACCTTTGGTCTGAATTTTAGTTTTCTTTATCAGTTAATGGCTCAAATTTTCTCCCAGTCACTAGGCTCTGCTTTTCATTAAATAATTTTATTTAAAATGTGAAAAAAATGGAGAAAATAAAATTATATTTTATAATATATAAATAGAATATAAATATATTTATAGTCTATACAAATTTGTATAAAAAGCCATAATTTTTTTTTTCCTGACCAGACAACTTTATTGTGACCCGAGGTGGGGGTCTGCACTCGAGGCCTCCTGAAAGTGGAGAGTGGGGGTGAGGGGCTCTCGTGTTGCCCCCACAACACCCCTGTCATATTCAGACAAATGCAGGGGTGGGGCAGGGGTGTCGTGTCCCTGCAGAACAGGCCAGGGAAGGCCCACTCTGCATCGTGGCCCCCAAAGCGTAGCTCCTCATTTCTTGAATCCTGGCTTTTTGGATCTGGGTGTGGCTTTGGCCTTCTTCTCAGGGCTCTTGTCTCTAATGCTGGGTCTTACTTCCTCTTGTTCTTTTCCAGCTTTTTTTTCTTAGCCATGCTCGTCTGCTTCTGGGGTACCAGCCTTTTGCCTTGTTTGACAGGGGATTCCTCCTCCAGAGATATATCTACATCCTCACCCTCATCATCTTCCTCCTCCTCTTCCTCTTCTTCCTCTTCCCCTTCTTCTTCCTCCTCCTCCTCCCAGGTTTCATAACGCTCCTGGCCACTGAGGAACACAGGTCCTGAGCCAGCCCGGAGTTGGAAAGTAACTGGGGGAGAAAGCTGTACTCCAACCATGGTGACCATGGGGAGGACTGAGGCCTGGAGCGAGGCAATGGTGACCAGCTGCGTCTTCTTGTCCTCCCAGTTTCCTGGAGGCAGGATCTCCACGCGATGCATCTCCTCTTTGGTTTTCTCCCCTAAGCAAATTGTATGAAGCAACAGCCTGCAGCCCTGCTTCCCCTCTGGCTGGGGTCTGAAGGTCTAAGTCCACCTCTCCTGACTGAGCTCGTAGCCCCAGAGCACGGTCTTTACTGCCTTTTCCTCCGTGCTGCTGGTGCTGCTGAGATTTTTGAATATATAGAGGATAAAAATACATTTTATATAAATGTTTCCCTCGTCAGTATTTTAAAGGAGTACTTAAGCACCAGAAAGACAGCTCACCTGAAACAGAGGACAGCTTGTGACTCTGCAGCTCGCCTGGGCCAACAGGTTCTCAGCACACAGCACCACCTGGGATGGCTGCCTGGCTGCCTCCCAGGGGCAGGAAACTTTGGGCCTGTACCCCCTCCGGGCCTGCGGGGCCCTAGCACAGACCATAGACTTCTTCGTTGAACAGCTCAACCTGTCCTGGGGCCAGCAGCGTATGCGGCACAACTTGACATACGAGAGGCATCGGCCATCTCAGGCAGACAAGATCATCATGGAGGCCATGCTGGAGCATGTCCTCGGGGCCTCTTGTGCCCAGCAGAGCTTCTGGGGAGAAGTACAGACCAACTACGAACACTGGCTGTGGCACTCCATCCACTTGGGGCTCTGTGACCTGCCCAGGGTCCGACTGCAGCCTCCTCAGCCAGCCCCTTCCTGAGCCTGGGGCTGGCAGGAGACAGAGACCAGGGACAGGCTCCACTCAGGACTTTGCCCTCCTGCTCCCAGCTTCACAGCTTCGAGGCTCAGCGGGTTGGCCTAGTGGGATGTGTCTCCACCTCAGCTTCTCAAAGCCTGGTCCAGTTGGAGGGAAATGTGCACAACAGGGAGGAGAAAGTGAGGCTGTCCCTGTCTAGGGCCCCAAGCTGTCTCCAGGCTTCTGTGTCCCATGAGGAAAAGGCCACAGTGCCAGGAACCCCGAGCCATTTGGGTCCATCTGTGCCCAGGAACCAGAGCACAAGGCCCCAGGGTGAGGCCCGCACCTGCCACTGGCACCAAGAACTTTTGTGTATTTCATTCCTGTGCGGCCCCGAGGGAGTCCCAGCCTCTTCTCTGTCCTAACAGTCCAGGATTGCAGCAGTTGGCTCCCAGGTGCAAGCCTGTCTGGAAAAGAAGGTTCCAGCGCCTGGTACAGCCGGCAGGCACCCTGGATGGTGTGGCAGGCCTCCTCCTTCGGCTGTCCCAGGCAGGGCTGGAAGCCGTGCAGGCAAGTGGTCGGGCCGTCACCACCTTGTGGGGCCAGAGCCAGGCCAGGCAGGTACTGACCCAGCACCTGCCTCTACCTGGACCGGCTGCAGGTGGGGCTGGAGCAGCTGTGGAATGAGCTGGAATGAGTGGTGGGAACCCTCCCCCAATCCAAGTTCCCAGACAAGCTATGAGCACCTGTATTTATAATTTTTTTGGGAGGGGGGGAATACAATCAACTTAAGCTTTCTGTGGAGCTGAAACCCAGCCTCCCTGGGTTTCATTTAGCTTAGTTGGGTCCTTGGAGCCTCCTGTTTGTTATTTTGTGTTTCCAATTAAAAGCAAGTTTACCCAGAGTTATGCTTTTCCAAAGAGGCTGATGTCTTTTTTTGTTGTTGTTTGTTTGTTTTTTAATGTTTCAGGTTCTAAGTGAAGTGAGTTGGGGAAGAGTTGGGAGTGTTAGTAATCCAAGTTTAGAACACCTCGAGATAGTCACCCCTGATCTCCAATCCCCAGCTGGGGGCTGGATAGAGGGAAGGGGGACGGGATTTCTATTCACCTTTAATATATTTTTACAAAAAAAGCAAACAATTTAAAAACAAGTCCACCGCTTCTGTACATGTCTAAATATATTTTTAGAAGTGGGTAGGATTGTGAATTTCTAATGCAGGGCCTTTTAATAAATAGGTTAGAGTGACATCATTCAGACTTATTTGTTGTTTTGCCCCTGTCTTTTTCTTATGTTGTGTTACTAATGTAATTTATATTTTGTTTAGATCCTCCCTTTCCTATAGAGATAAAAGTGATTTATCTTGGCAAAAAAGAAAGTTACTTAACCTCTCTGTATCTCAATTTTCTCATTTATAGAATAAAAGACTGATAAAAATAGTACCTACCTCAATGCTATTGTGAGAGTTAAAATACACAGGGATCCGCTCGCCGGCTATGCTGCTGCGGCCACTGCGGGGCTGGGCCGCCCGGGGACTGCGCTGCCGGGGGCAGGGGAGCCCCAGGAGCCCGGCCTCAGGCCCCAGGCGCGGAGGGTGCACCGCGGGGCCTGGCCTCGGTAACGCACTTCTTGGTCCAGTCTCCCAGGGGCCCCAAAGCGCCCCCCTACTCCCCGCCCCTCGGCTCCCGGAACCCGCGCGAGCCGGAAACACCTCCTCCAAGGCCGAGATTCGTCTCGGTTGAGGCGGGGCGGTGGCGGCCATCGGTACCCGGGCGCCAGGCCGCAGCCAGCGCTGGGGCCGTGGGGTTCTGCGCCCGGCTCTTGTTCCGGGATGGACAGAGGGGCTTTACAGAGCAGGACGGACCCCCTGCCCTCTGGGGCGGGGGCCGCTCTGAACATTCTGGCCCAAACTCGGGTTTCCTGGCCCGATTTTTTCGGCCTTGGGGGCGATGGGGACTGGGAGCTGCCTAAGCCGCTTCTCCTCGCACTCTGGTGCCAGCGTTGGGGGGTGGGGGTTATGCTCCCGGCGCTCTCCTGCCCTCCCCGGGAGTGGGGACCCATTTGGAAACTGGCGATTCTTATAGCCCAGTTCTGGCATCCGACAGCTGGCTGTTGAGAGACGCCTCAGAACCATGTGGGGTGGATGGGCAGCGATGCCCGCCCTGGGCATAGAGGAGCACCTGGGTCCCAGGCCCAAACCCACGCTCGCTGCCCTCTCTTCCCCGTGCACCGCCAGTGGAGGCCGCTCTGCCTTTCCACTTGCTGAACACCCAGTCTGTGAAGATCTAAACAGATGACATGTGGAAAATGCAAAGTATAATGTACTAAATACAGAACAGGAAAAAGAGAAAAAAATCAGTGATCTGTGTAGAGGGCAATATTGCAAGTGGGAAGACGACATGCCTGGAGTGCTTCTCTAAAGCGACAGACGTCCAGGTGTTAAGGGAGCCCATGTCCAAGTGGAGAAATGTCTGTGGCTACAATCCTCTGTGCCTGATGTATCAGGATGCCTCTCACTGGGGCCTTACACTTCAGAAGTATGTGCAGCTCACCATGCTTGATAGCATACTCGTCCTCAGATGTCATCTGTACGGTTGATGAAGAGGTCGATTCACAGCGCAAGATACATTTTTGTAGAAAACCTGTATAGAAGCAGCGGGAAGATGCCAGAAATGGACTATATAGTTCTGTCGGAATGGTTTGACTGGATCTTGAGGAACATGGACGTGTCCGTTGATTTGATAGTTTACCTTCAGACCAATCCTGAGGTTAAAGAGGAGATGCAGGGAAGAGGAAAATGTCATTCCACTGGAATACCTGAAAACAATTCACCATCTCCATGAGGAGTGGCTCATCAAAGGCAGCCTTTTTCCCGTGGCAGCCCCTGTTCTGGTGATTGAGGCTGACACCACATGGAAAAGATGTTAGAACTCTTTGAACAAAATTGGGATCGAATATTAACTACGAAGAATCAGAAGCATGGCCCATAGGAAGTGAAAGGTCTATGGATCATTCCAAAAAATGCCCGCAGTTGCCAAGTTAGCTATTAGGAGCGATCTGGAAAAACTTGCTCCCAGGAGAGCTTTGTGTCTGGCCAGCTTGACTTTCCTAATGGTCTTGTCTTCTTTGCAAGTATCTTTGTCATGAGTCTCTGGCCCTTGTAGGTAAATGACAAATGGGACCAATGGGTTTGCCAAGCCTGCAGCCTCACATTCCCCCACTCTCCCAGTGGCTTTGCACTGCTGATTCGCTTGTGAAGCCCTTAGGGAGAGCACCTGTTGTGTGCCTGACCTCACGCTTAAGCTGTGTACCAGTCGTCTCAGCCTTCAGCAGGAGGCCAAGGAATGAGTCTTATATCCTAGCTCAGAAAGGTTGAGGGGCTCCCCAGGGATCACACAGCCAGTGTGCAGTGGAGCCGGCACTATTCAGACTTTCAGCCAACTCTACAACTTTCCCTCACCCTGGGATCCATCCTCCTGAGAGCTGTTCCTCACCACCCTGCGTCTTCCAATGGAGGCTCTCTTATGTTTCGGGGAGAGCTAGCAGTGTATGGAGCTGGTATCATTTTCTCAATATTAAGCACTTCCCAAGGACAGTCAGCATTTCTAGACTTCCACAAAATTGTGCTGCATTTGGCTGGAGCCCGGTGTTCAGTGGTTTCCCTGCCAAGGCTGCTGTAGCCCTGTCTACCATGTCTTCACATGGACTTTGAGGACATTATTGGATTCACGTGCTGGCTCCTGAATGGTGCTGGGTCTCCTTGGTGATGAAGGTCCTGCTTGAACTGCTGTCATCTCCATGTCAGGAAAGTCACTTTTGGCTCCTGGCTGGGTGGCCCAGAGCCAAGCTGGGGCAAGGGGCAGCTAGCCCTGGCTTCTGAGGCTCCCTTCCTGTCGTGTCCTTGTATAAGGAGCTTTGCTCTTGGAGTTACTGGCAGTCTGTGGCCCAAGGGAGAGACACAAGTGGACTTAAGTCTTTTTTGAAATGTTGTTTCATCAGAGGAATGCCTCGAGCCATCGAGCCTAAAATCATCTTTGTTGGTTCAGAAAATACCTTAGCTTCACTCAGCTGGAACTGCATTGAAGGCACAGCTGATACTTGGATCAAGCAGAAAATAAGAGAAAGAAAGAACATTCCCTTTGGGGACGGTCTGGAAAGTTGGTATTTGCAAGTAAAGGCTCTGGAAGCATTGCTGGTCCTGACTCTTTGAGGTGGGCAGAGAGAGCTTCCAGAAGACTGGCTGCAAACCCCGTGAAGGATTAAGGCTCGACTCGAGAAACAGGCCACAGCCTCTTAGAGTAGCCGTAAATAGAGTAGCAAGGCCACTCCCTGACCCCTGTGAGTGTGGGCACCTGTGCATGCGATGCTCTGACTCTACAGAGGTGCCAGGTGCCCCTGCTGGGCCAGTCCCAGAGAGTTAAGAGATCAAGGCCTCCAACTCCTGGTCCTTCCTGTTCAGACCGATTCTTGTGCCACTGGCAGAATGACAGGCAGCACCCAGTTCCGAGCTGTGTCCAGTAGCACCTGTAGCCCACAGGCTGCTCGACACATGTAGCCAGAAAACTGGGGAAGGCAGAACCTTTGCTACCGGGAATCTTGACATGTGGAGTTCATCTTTGAGAATTTGTAAATGAACAGTCCAATATTTTCCTTTGGCTCAATTTGAGCATCCATTTTGGGGGAAATGTGATTTCTCTCTCTGTCCCTCTCTTTCTTTTTTTGCCCAAGGCATAATTTCAAGACGTCCTGAGAACATACACCCATGATTTTTCTCTTGCTCTGTGATATGCAGCAACTCCTTCCTTCACCTAAGCCCTGTTGTTGATTTTGAAGTGCTTCCTAGGCCAGTGGTTTTAGCTCCTGCCAGCATCCTTTTGCCAGTAGAGTAACAAGTTTTTATTTTTTAAACCCCGTGTTTCCTAACATGGAATGTAAGGGTCCAAGAAGAGCCTGCTGTCCTCCCTGCCCTCCACCTTGGAGGGGAGGCTGCGTGCATAAGCGGTGGCCAGGGCAGGTCACAAAAACCTCCCAGCCTAGAGACCACATCTGAAACAGCTAGGACTGCTGTCCCCTGTGGCAGGCAGAGCTGATTGGGGCAGGGGTCACAGAGAAGCCATAGATAACTACTATGGACCAGGTGCCCAGAGGGGGCACCCAGGGCACTGATGTTCCAGATTTGTCGGCCCCACCTCATCCCTGCTGTGAGACTGAAGTTCCATGGGGACGTGAATTCAGTACACCCTGGAGCTGCTCAGCTGCTCTGCCTCTTGTTGACTTTTTAAAAATGTTGCACATCATATACATTTTCTTTAGTTAGCATTTATTCCAGTTTTAAGCTTTTTGATTGTACATGTAAAATATATGATTATAAATATTTAAAAATAAAAAATGAAATATATATATATAGAGAGAGAGCACGCTTGAGAGAGAGTTTTTACAACAGTAAGTACTGGTAATGGTTAAGTACTAAATATGTTAACTAAACATATTATCACATTGCTTAATAATGTACGTCTCTGTTTCAAACTAATGCCCATTTGAGATTTGAATAAACACTGATAAGATAATCATGATAATGTAAAATTATCATAACCACATTAAATATATTATTGGTGACTATAGTGTATAGTTATTTGGTTATAAGACAAATATCTATAATTAAAGACACCATTAAGCCAGTTTTTCAGACACATGGAAATAAAGTATTGAGGAATGCATAACTAGGGGTATGAGCTGAAATAAAGAAAGAATATAAAGAAAAACAGATATTATATACTTAAAGACATAGGTACATATAACAGATATACACGTGAAAAAAATGGCAACAATCTAGAAACAAACCTGACTGCTAAAGTGAAGAGACAGTCTCCCTAGCCTGGGCACACCAAGATCTTGTTGACATCTTAAAAATTGTTTCTACCCAGATTCCAAAAAGCCTGAAGTTCTAATATTAAAAGACTTATCCCATTAAATAAACTTCCCTCAATTCCTTTTCATTCCTGATTTTATTTTTATTTTTTGTTTGTATTACAAATTGACAAATTAGAGTTGTATCAATTCCTTTTTTCAAACAAAATTGTTCCTAACAGAGGGACGCACAAACAAATTAATTCATAATAAAGTTTTATTAATGACTGGTCAGATTCTCCTTTCTAAGAAAATGGAGAAACAACAGGACAGGAGAGTTCAACCTTGTTTAGCACTTCCTCTTTGCACAAGAGAGGAAGAAGAAAAGACAGACATTAAAAGGAATAAATTAGTGGGGGGCTGCTGAAAGAGCCCACAACACAGCCTAGCTTGATTTTCCTCTATTTTTATCCTCTAGACAAGGTGTGGCAAACATTTTCTGCAAAGAACCAGATAGCAAATATTTTAATCTTTGCAGGCCCTACGGTCTCTCACAACTGCTCGACTCTGTCACTAAAGCTCAAAAGCAGCCTGAGATAATACCAAATGCATGGGAGTTGTTACGTTCCAATAAAACTTTATAAATACAGATTGCAGGAAGATTTGGCCCACAAGATATAGTTTGCTGACAACTTGGTCTAGGCCAGTAACTGCCCCAGATTTTTTTATAAACCCCTTTAACCATATTTTTCCATATAAAATTTAATTAGTAATAAAATTACATAAAAATGTTTTGTAAAGAGAGCAAAAGTAGCATATATTAATGTGTTCAAACACTTAATCCAAGTAAAATGCAAGATAAACCCACAACTTGGTTATACATATCTACAT
>NW_016108608.1:0-3793 GCF_001604975.1 Cebus imitator | reverse complement strand
TGCTGAAAAGAAACTTTGAATTATTCTCATCAATGGAAAAGGTAGCCTTCATTAGCACCCTTAAGGTAATATTGATCGCATAAGCACTTATCACAGGTAGAGGTGGTGACTATGGCAGGTTTTCAACCTGGACGTTCTTGATAAATCTGTCTAGAATAGTATCAGGTATCTAATTATAACAGATACCGTTGGGTATTTTAAGAAAAAACTATATGCATTCAACATATATTTTTGCTTCTCTAAATATTTTAAGCAATTCTTTTATTTTGAAAGTACCCAAACATAAGTTGAATACTGTTTCTTAGAGTAAGATTGTTAATATTTAACTTAAAGCTATATATTAACAAAAATGTACCCTAGAGAGGAAAGGAAAAATATCTATTTAAATTTTTCTAAATATCAAAGAAAAGCACAATAGATAAATCCAATTCAAAACATTTATTGGTCTCTTACTTAAATTATAAGAAACATCTATACAAACTAAACTTATGGGGAAATGCACGATGTAAATTTTATTGTTTTACTTGTTTAACTTTTGTTAGGTCCAGGGTACATATGCAGGTTTGTTACATAGATAAACTGCATGTCACAGAGGTTTGGTGTACAGACAATTTTAAAAGAATAATCAGGTAAGGCAAACGGAGTTTTTAATTAAAGCATTGCTTCCTCACAAAAGAACCACTTGTGATAATTCACACAAAGAAACACATGACATCACAGTATATATTTTATTTATAAGGGATTAGTTGGTCCTATCCTAAGAATAAGTGCAATGCATCTTGGATTTTCCTTAGGCTTCTGAGATTATATTATGACATTGATTTCTATATCTGTCATCACATTGTAACCTGAAAATGTATCGCTGACCTAGTATACACTATCTTGGATCTTTTAGTAGGGTTACGATAGTATTAAGATTACAATGGGATCATCACAAAAGAATTGCAGTATATTATTCACGATTACCTACTTTCTGAAAACCAATTTCAATTTTGTGTCATTTCTTCTTTGATATATAGATAGTTTCTGATGACTAAATCAAGCACATTCTACATAAGACTTTTGAAAAACATGATTGCAGGAATCTAGTAATGGCAAACTAATTAATTTGGACAAATGCTCAGCTAGAAAAGCTGAACAAAATATTTTTAAAAACATATTCTCTAAAGCATTAAAAGTTTAAAAAAAATAGTAAAGAATTACCAGACCAGTATCTGAGGATGACTGGGGACCAAGAAGATGAGCATTGCATTTGAAATGACTTATTCCCTGGGAGATTTGAAAAATCACAGAGGGGAAGCAGAAAAGCTAAGAAACTGAACAATGCTTTTGCAATTATCGTAGAGCTAGAAGGAGAAGGGTTAGCCATGAGGAGCGCGAGCTTTCTTTTGGTTAGTGCTTCTGTGGCCTATCTGTATTTAAATTTAAATAAATTAGTATTTACATTAAATTTAGAAGTAGACCAAATGTTTCAATTTAGATAAAAATATTATAATAGAATTTTTAAATTATATGTTATAATAGACACACCTAAAGCAAATATATACAGAAAGTTGAAAGTAAAAGAATGATAAATGTTATGCTATGAAACTCTAACCCAAAACATAGTGTAATTATATCAACATAAAACACAGTAGATGTGAAAGAAAAAAGCATTGCTATAGATGAAATAGTCCATTTCTTAATGATAAAGCTTCAATTTACCACTATCATTTACTTTTAAATATATACACACATTATCATAGAGCCTCATTATATTAAATAAATAATTTACAATACTACAAGAAAAAATAGACAAATCTACAACCATAATGGAAAATTCTAACACACCAGTAAATGTTAATACAGACAACATGTCAGTAAGAACTTAGATAATTTGAACGTATGGTTAACAAAATTTGACCTAATTCACAGACGCAGAGCATTTTCTTTTCAAGCCATATAGTTCATTTTCAAGCACATATAATTGACATCCTTTTTGAGCACATATAATTCACTCATAAAAATTGACTTTCTTCTGAACCATAAAGCAAGTTTTAATAAATTTTGAAAGACTGACATCTACAGTATCTTCTCTGATTAATAAGGTAAAATGGATTTTAAAATTTATAGAAAAATTTTTACATTGGAAATTAATCAGTGTACCCCAAACTGTTTACAGATTCAATGAAATCCCAAAAAAAATTCGAGCAGGCAATGAAGTGGAGCATGTGTTTTTGTTTTTTGGGGAATTTTTATCAAGTATCTTCAGAGAAGATTATTTCCTGCTTTATCTTCAAAAACTAGAAAGGAAGGCTCAAAGAAAAGACAGTAGCTGGCCAGGTGTGGTGGTTCATGCCTGTAAACCCAGCACTTTGAGAGGCTGAGGCGGGCAGATCACCAGAGGTCAGGTGTTTGAGACCAGTCTGACCAACATGGCAAAACCCTCATCTCTGCTAAAAATACAAAAAGTAGACAGATCTGGTCACACGTGCCTGTAATCCCAGCTACTCAGGAGGCTGAGACAGGAGAATTGCTTAAACCCAGGAGGCAGAGGTTGAAATGAGCTGATATCATGCTATTACACTCTAGCATGGGCAACAAGAGTGAAACACTGTCTCTAAAGAAAAAAGAAAAGAGAGTAGCTTATGTTCATGGCAAGCACCTCTCATCACAGTCCAGTGCCAAGGAAAAATTCTGGCATTTTCTACATTGGCTACCGCCTCATCTGAAATCAGCACATTCCATGGAGGAAGGAGTCCTGCTTTGTTGCATCTTCTATCCTAAGATTTCATGTTTGGTAAATGAGTAACTATAGCATTTGTACAAGGGTCCCTAAGACTCCTGTACCAGTTGACCAAGCCCAGGAACATAACTGAATCTGTGGATTCTGGGGCCTTGTTGTGAAAAAGACTTGTGATACACATAGGAAGAAAGGCACAAAGATAAATATTCACTTGTTTCTGAAAAAAAAAATTCTAGCAGGATTTTGCTCTATTTTAGTTTGTTTTGTAGACTTCAACAAGCTGATGCTAAATTTATTTGGAAATAATGAAGGCCAAAATTATTTTGATATCAAGATTTACATAAAACTACACTAATTAAAACAACATGGCATTGACACAAGAATGATAAAGATACCTTTGAAATAGAACAAAGATCCAAAAGACATTCATGTATGGACAGCTGATTTACAACAAAGATGGCACTGCTAAACAGCACAGAAAGGATGATCATTTCAACAATTGGTGCTGAGACAATTGGGTGCCCATGTGAAGGAAAAAATAAAACTTGACCCTTACCTCACACCATATACAAAAATATGAAAGGCAAATTATATAGCTTCTAAAAGAATACATTAGAAAATATATTTATGACCTTTGGGGAGAGAAAGACTTCTTAAACAAAACAGAAAGAAACATGAAATAAATTGTTGATAAACCATTCTACATTAAATTAGTCTACATGAAAGATCATGAAAGAAAGAGTTGATATCTTGCACTACATTAAAGTTCAAAACTTCCATTTTTTTTAAGACACCATAAGAGTCTCAAGTCCACGACAAATCAATGAGAGAAAGTCAGTGCAATAGTCATGTGGGCAGCAGACTTAAAACAAGTGATTCACAATAGAGGATATCTAAATGGCTAGAAAATATGAAAGGTGTTCAACATAATTTGTAAAAAGGGAATAGAAATTGAAGCCATTGTGAGATACTACAGTAACCAATAAGAATGGCCAGAACGAATGGATGGATAAAAGATTTCTCCTATTTTATTTACTATTTTAATTATTATCTATTGTTATTTGAAAG
>NW_016108607.1:15541-16951 GCF_001604975.1 Cebus imitator | reverse complement strand
CCAAGCCTCCCCCAGACTCCACCAGCTGCACCTCACACTGGACACCTGCAAACACAGAGACATCCTGGTCAGAAACTGCACGGAGTAGACGAGGATGTCCTGGGGGCCAGTGGTAGTAATCCTATCATTCAGGAAAACGCAATTTCACATGATGTAATTGTGGCTTGATAATCATTTAGCAGTCGTCATCTTATTTCATTTTTGCATATTTGCACACTGTATTTTCCCTTATATATTTCTGAAGTCCCTTGGCCTGTCTGATTGAGTGAGGTCTCTTTCCTCGACACTGTGAGGGTATGATGTCATCACTGACAGGTGCAGTCCTGGATGTGCACGCAGTTTCCATGGAAACGCTGTCATTTGGCGGAGTTGTCTTTGAGAGCCTAGTTACCCGAGTTTCCTTCTTGACCGTTGGTGTCTCTTAGCACACCACCTGGATGTTAAGCTCTGCTCATTTCTGGCATAGTGACGGTGTTTTGTAACATAAATTGATCAGCAACCTGACGCAATTAAATCCGGGTTTCTTTTCAGGGGCAGTTTTTGAGGTTTGTCCTGACCCCGAAATATTACTGTTTTTTTCTTTGTTTTCTCAAGAAATGCAGTCTCGCTACGTTTCCAGGCTGGGCTCAAAATCCAGGACTTAAGTGATCCTCTTACCTCAAACTCCCAAGTAAATGGAACTACACGCAGTGCCACAGTGCCCAGCTGCTGATTCTTACATTATGGATTTTCTTATTCTCTCTGCTAAAATGAGTGGACTATTGTTTTGTGTATTGCTCTCATGGAGCAGTCAGCTTTCTGTTAGTTACTTACCGTGAAACAGCTAACATTTTATATGAACTTTAGGATTGAAATTATTCTCACTTGACTGCAAATCAAGTCACAGCCTTTAGAGAGCTTCTTATCACTGTTTTTATGCCCTGCCTCTATCATAATAAAAATATACCAGGCTCTACCTTGGTGCAGAAGAAAGTGTTCAAGTATCTCAGAGGGACACTCCTGTTTTAAGAATACGAAGCTGTATGTGAGGGTGGACTCTTAGAGTCTCACTGTGCCTCTCCCAGATAGTGCTCCAGATCCTGTACCCTACAGGCAATTTTACACACACACACACACATATATATATATATATATATATATATATATATATATATATATAAAATTAGGTGTGATATTAATTCTGTCAAATACTATATAAAATATGATTTCTATTTCTATACTATATATAGTAATATATATTTACAGTATTTGGTAGAACTGTTTCTCTGTCTACCTACCTACCCTCCTACCTACCTCAAACTTGTCCTAGACCTCTCATAAAATGAATATTGAGATGTTTTATAGATTAAATAGATAACTACCACACGGGCACCATTTATTTTTCTTATACTTCACTCATAATTTATAAAT
>NW_016108607.1:6425-15116 GCF_001604975.1 Cebus imitator | reverse complement strand
GAAGCTGAGACAGGAGAATTGATTTAACCTGGGAGGTGGAGGTTGCAGTGAGCCAAGATCACACCACTGCACTGTAGCCTGGGTGACAGAGTGAGACTCCATCTCTCTCTCTCTCTCTCTCTCCATATATATATGTATATGTACTACATATGTATTATATGTACATATTATATATGATGTTGTGAATTTATTTAATAGATGTTATTAAAACTGTCATCAGCTGACTCTAGGTTAGGTAGTTTGCCATTGATAAAATTTGTGGGCCTGATTCCATCAGAGCAGAACTGGAGAAAATGAAATTCCATGGTGATTCAGCAGCTTCAGCTCCCTCTGGGACGTCCAGCATGTGCTTACTGATGGATGATCCTATGGACATTGGATGTTCCTAGCCACCTCCACAAACTGTCATCCTCTACGTATGACGGAAATGTGGCCTGTCCATCTGTAGCTTGTCAACCCTGAATAATAAACAGAGAGTGACTCTAAAATATAGTAAAATTTGTTCAAGGATTGATATTGAAATTGAAATACGTATGGGTGCATTCAGGTTGGTAAAAGAAAGATACATAAATAAGGAAAAATGAGGAGGGTTACACCAGCTGTTTTGAGACAATTATCCTGGGCTAGAAGGATCAATATCAGAGGCGACACTGGTGTGAGGTTGAACGGGCAGTTGTTGGAGAAGAAATTCTTTTAAGGTTGTGTTGGACTTTGTGCAAGGCTGTGGCTGTGCAGAGTCTATTTATGACAGTTCTTGCTCTCAGGAATATGTGTGTTAGACCCTCTTCACGGTCTTCTCCAGCCTCATTGATTGGGATTTTAACAAAAGTGGCTCCATTTTGATTCTAATACATTTCACAGGCTCTTTCTAACACTACTTTTGAAGCAGATGACTCTGACAGTTTGCATAGAACAGGGTTAATTCCACATCCACACTCCATTTTGATCAAATAACTTCATCCCCTTCACTTTAACGGCCAACTGCTTCCCCAGATGAGTCTACACACAATACAGCGGAGGGTCCTGAGCAAATGGGGAGAGAAGGAAGCCCCATCACCCTCTCCCACGAGGCTGCAGGAGCCACAGCCTGAGCCCCACCTGCACTCCAAGAAAGTGGCTTGAGGCCCAGAATGTAGTCCAGGGAGAACATCTGCTTCTTTTTCAGGAAGCAGGAAAATAAAATAAAAAGGGGAGAACAAACACTGCAAAGGAAGGACATGGAGTGGGAGCCAGAGGAGCCCCAGGTCCATGCTGATGCGACTGGCTTTAGCGTCAGGAGAAGGGTCAGACGTGAAACCTGTGAGGTTCTACATGACACTGAACCTGGCCCAGCCTCTCTATTGTCTGAGGCCAAAATTCCTAACGACTGTGCTAGTCCGGGAATCTCCCTGAGGTTTCCGTCCTGGGTCTGATTGGAGAAGACTCACCAGGCGCCACTGAGCTTCCTCGGGACTCTGATGCTGGTGACCATAGTTGAGGACTTTTCATCTCTGTAAGTGTCATCTGCATTTGCTGCATGAGAAAATAGGTCCACATGTTAAAATGATCTTTTAAAAAATATGTAGAGATGACATTAGGAAACACAGAATTCTAAACTCAGAGAGGTTCACTAGAGAAACTGTCAGAAGAAGATGAAGACCCACATCCTGACAGGACATCAGCCTCCATCTGCACCTGCCTCTGGGGTTGACTCTGATCAGTGGGTCCTGAGCGCCCCCTGCCGCTGATGCTCCCGCAGGAGGTTTGTGTCCGGGCTCACACGGGCCTCCCCTCACTGTGTCTCACACAGTAATACACGGCCGTGTCCTCGGCTCTCAGGCTGCTCACCTGCAGATACAGCGAGTTCCTGGCATTGTCTCTGGAGATGGTGAATCGGCCCTTCATGGAGTCTGCGTAGTATGTGCTACCACCAGTACCAATAGTTGAGACCCACTCCAGTCCCTTCCCTGGAGCCTGGCGGACCCAGCTCATGGCATAGCTGCTGAAGGTGAATCCAGAGGCTGCACAGGAGAGTCTCAGGGACCCCCCAGGCTGGACCAAGTCTCCCCCAGACTCCACCAGCTGCACCTCACACTGGACACCTGCAAACACAGAGACACCCTTGTCATTAACTGCCACACATACCCACTGTTTCTCTCACTCATGTCCACTCGCACTCAATATCTCTAGTTCTCCATTAATTACCTTTTAAAATAGCAACAAGGAAAACCCAGCTGAGCCCAGACTCCATGGTGAGTCCTCTGTGTTCAGTGCTGAGCACCAAGTGGAGACAGCTGGGAATCCCAGGGCTGGGGCTCCTCTCCCAGAGCTGCAGGGTCAGGGCCCGGCTGCTTTTCATCAGCAAAAAGGCGGGCCTTATTTGCATGTCTTCTACTACATAGCAAGCTGTGGGGTGGGACGCCTGGGGAGAGGGCTCTGCGCAGAGTAGAGGAGGATGTCCTGGGGGCCAGTGGTAGTAATCCTGTCATTCAGGAAAACGCAATTTCACATGATGTAATTGTGGCTTGATAATCATTTAGCAGTCGTCATCTTATCTCATTTTTGCATATTTGCACACTGTATTTCCCCTTATGTATTTCTGAAGTCCCTTGGCCTGTCTGATTGAGTGAGGTCTCTTTCCTCGACACTGTGAGTGTATGATGTCATCGCTGACAGGTGCAGTCCTGGATGTGCACGCACTTTCCATGGAAACGCTGTCATTTGGCAGAGTCGCCTTTGAGAGCCTAGTTACCCGAGTTTCCTTCTTGACCGTTGGTGTCTCTTAGCATACCACCTGGATGTTACGCTCTGCTCATTTCTGACATAGTGACGCTGTTTTGTAACATAAATTGATCAGCAACCTGATGCAATTAAATCCGGGTTTCTTTTCAGGGGCAGTTTTTGAGGTTTGTCCTGACCCTTAAATATTACTGTTTTTTTCTTTGTTTTCTCAAGAAATGGAGTCTTGCTACGTTTCCAGGCTGGGCTCAAAATCCAGGACTTAAGTGATCCTCTTACCTCAAACTCCCAAGTAAATGGAACTACACGCAGTGCCACAGTGCCCAGCTGCTGATTCTTACATTATGGATTTTCTTATTCTCTCTGTTAAAATGAGTGGACTATTGTTTTGTATATTGCTCTCATGGAGAAGTCAGCTTTCTGTTAGTTACTTACCATGAAACAGCTAACATTTTATATGAACTTTAGGATTGAAATTATTCTCAATTGACTGCAAATCAAGTCACAGCCTTTAGAGAGCTTCTTATCACTGTTTTTATGCCCTGCCTCTATCATAATAAAAATATACCAGGCTCTACCTTGGTGCAGAAGAAAGGGTTCAAGTATCTCAGAGGGACACTCCTGTTTTAAGAATAGGAAGCTGTATGTGAGGGTGGACTCTTAGAGTCTCACTGTGCCTCTCCCAGATAGTGCTCCAGATCCTGTACCCTACAGGTGATTTTACATATATATATAAAATTAGGTGTGATATTAATTCTGTCAAATACTAAATAAAATACGATTTCTATTTCTATACTATATATAGTAATATATATTTACAGTATTTGGTAGAACTGTTTCTCTGTCTACCTACCTACCCTCCTACCTACCTCAAACTTGTCCTAGACCTCTCATAAAATGAATATTGAGATGTTTTATAGATTAAATGGATAACTACCACACGGGCACCATTTATCTTTCTTATACTTTACTCATAATTTATAAATTGACCAATTCCCACCTAGAAATTCTGATATGGTTTTTCTCTGTGTGTTCACCCAAAGCTCATCTGGAATTGTAAACCCTAGGTGAGGGGTCTGGTGGGAGGTGATTAGATCGTGGGAGTGGTTTCCTCCATGCTGTTCTTCTGACAGAGTTCTCAGGAGATCTGGTTGTCTAATAAGTTTGTGGCTCTTTCTCCTCCCTCTCATTCTCTCTCTCTCTCTCTCTCTCTGTCCTGCTGCCTTATGAAGAAGGTACTTGCTTCACTTTCACCTTCCACCATGATTGTAAGTTTCCAGAGGCTAACCTGCCATGTAGAACTGTGAATCAATTAAACCTTTTGGCTTTAAAAATTACCCAGTCTCAGGTGATATATTTATAGCAATGTGAAAATGAACGAATACATGTGCTTTCCCATAAAAAGTAATTGTTAGGTAAACATTTTTACCATGAGATAAAACACAGTCTTCATGCTGACTAAATATGTGTGTTGATTTTGACATAAGAACCATCAAGTTGTAGATGATGTCATACTCTGAAAAATAACCCAGGTTCAAGGAGTTAACTTCAGAGTCATATTTACCTCGGCTTTGCTTTGGAAAAAGAATGTTGCGAGTTACAGATGATATGGTGGGTGGTCTCCTTAGGGTTGAATGCTGTTAAGCAAAGGAAGACAATCCAATACTGTAGTCAGAGGTTCTCTGGCTGGTTCCTCACTGCGCCTGCTCCTAACTGGGGCTGAGTTCTGAGCATCTCCTTCTGGTCCTCTGCTGCCCATGAAGACCAGCTAAAAGAGATCTGGGGATCTCCTTCTGAGATACCCAACCCTACGTCTGGGTCCTGGCCAGGAGTTCCACCAGGCCTGCGAGCTGCCCCTTGGACTTCTCTTGTGTGACCTCACCTGTGCACTGAGCATCCTCATAGCAAGGTGACAGGGTCAGCCTCTCAGTCATCACCACAGGCAATTTTCAGCAAATCTAACTGTAGTTCAACTATACAATTCAGGAATCATATTCATTGACTGAAATGTCCACACACGCAAATAAACTGTATGGACATTCATTTACATTGCCTTTAAACTGCACACATGTTGTATTATTCCTTATGGTTCATAAAATTCCAAGGTTTGAATCATAAACTAAAAGATAACATTTCTATAACCAAACTTACAAATGAATAAGGTGAGTATGGTCAGAAAAATCAAGACTGAGTTATTACCTGCAGTCTAATGGTAGCAAGTTACATACTGAAGCTGTGATGAGATAGGCTTCCAAGTGCTCTAGTTGATAACCTCTCGATGACAGCTGAGCAGCAATGTCTGTCAGTGGGAAAGCTAGAGTTTCCCCCAAATGGGACAGCACTCTGTTTTCAGAGAAATTCACTGGGTTTCTCTGTAGGCTCTGAGGTGTGCAGACTCCTACCCCAGATTCTGCAGTTAGACAAGTCTCTGCTCCTTCCCAGGGGACAAAAGGGATAGTGTGGGTAAGCACCAGACATGCTCTACTCAAGGTCTCTGCAAATGGAGGAAAAACAGTGAAAGTGGAAAATTCATGTTCCCAATACATTCAGTAATACCTATAAAAATGCAACACTGTTTCAGGAACTAATGCAGAATTAAAAATGAAAGCAATTAAAATAAATATGAAAATTACAGTGTTTACAGGTGTACGTTTATATATTTTCCAATAAAATAAAGTAAAAGCAGGTCTTCTCTATAAAAATCCAAAAGCAGTGTGCTGACCCTGAAATGTACCTCCCTGCCTCTTCCTATAGGCAGCAAAATGTACGTGGATCCGGATCCCAGCAGCTGTTTTCTGACACCTGTGGCATGGCATGTGCTGAGGCCCATGTCCTGTGGTCCACTCTAATGAAAGGACTGACTCCGCAGTGACTCGTAAGCAGAGCCATTTCAGAGAGTCACGGAGATCCCTGCAAGGTAGCACTGACTTGCACAAGACTTAAATATGTTTTGCACCTTCCTTTCACAGCACAGCTTCCACCCAATCCTCCTTCCCTCTCCCCTTCACTCAGGGTCAGACTTCCCTCATATGCCATTAGGGTCACAGCCTCATTCCACCCCCTGTACATTTTCTCTCAAAGGGTAAATGTACTTCTTACAGTAATTCAGGGAAACACATCCCATCCTGGAGTTTTCTGCTTAGAAAACCAATAATAACAGAATGGGGTCCCAATTCACGGCAAATCCACAGAGTGAAATGAAAGCAAGTTTATTACAAAAGTAAAAGTATAAAAAATGGCTACTCCATAGGCAGAGCAGAGGTATGATCTGCCATTTGTCTATTTTTATGGTTATTTCTTGGTTACATGTTAAACAAGGGATGGATTATTCATGAATTCCTCAGGCAACTCCCGTAGCTGAGGGTTCCTCCCCTCCTTTTTAGACCATACAGGGAAACTTCCTGATGTTACCATGGCATTTGTAAACTGTCATGGAGTGGGAGGGGAGTGTCTTTCAGCATGCTAACACATTATAATTAGTGTATAATTAGCAGTGAGGACGAACAGAGGTGACTTTTGTTGCTGTCTTGGTTTTGGTGGGCTTTGGCTAGTTTCTTTCCTGTAATCTTTATCAGCAAGGTCTTTATCACTTGTGTCTAGTGCAGACATCCTATCTCATCCTGTGACTAAGAACACCTTAACTTACTGGGAGTGTAGCCCAGCAGGTCTCAGTCTTATTTTGCCTAGCCCCTTTTCAAGATAAAGTTGTTCTGATTCCAAAGTTTGTGGCCAAAAATATGTAACGCACATATTTATAATATGAACATGATTATATTGCCAAATATAACATAAAATATAATAATGGAAACAAATAATTTTACCTGTCACCTTGACTAGACCACAGTCTCTCAATCACACACTAACCCAGGTGTTGCTCCAGTGGCATCATACATGTGTTAGGGGAGGCTGTCATTATTTTTTCCTAAGTCACAAAGGGTGTTCTAGATAATCCAGGTGGGGCTGAATCAATCAGAACCTAACAGGAGCCAATGGGATGCCATGGTGGATGGCAGATGCAGGTCTTCCCGGGAATCCCGGAATCCCAGCCTGTCTTTCCCAATGGCCAGCAGCATTGACCTTAGGCATGCCTAGCCAGACCCTACAATTACTGTTACCCACAGCTCACAGCACAATGAAGTGTCCAATCTTAGCTTTCCTCAAAGTCAGATGGGAGAGTCCAAACTCTGTGACAGTGTGAGAAGCACAAGATCAGTCCTGCATCAACATCCCATTGGAGAAAACTAGTACTATTCCCTTCATGACTGATGTCCACNCATCAAGTTGTAGATGATGTCATACTCTGAAAAATAACCCAGGTTCAAGGAGTTAACCGCAGAGTCATATTTACCTCGGTTTTGCTTTGGAAAAAGAATGTTGCAAGTTACAGATGATATGGCGGGTGGTCTCCTTAGGGTTGGATGCTGTTAAGCAAAGGAAGACAATCCAATACTGTAGTCAGAGGTTCTCTGGCTGGTTCCTCACTGCACCTGCTCCTAACTGGGGCTGAGTTCTAAGCATCTCCTTCTGGTCCTCTGCTGCCTATGAAGACCAGCTAAAAGAGATCTGGGGATCTCCTTCTGACAAACTCAACCCTACGTCTGGGTCCTGGCCAGGAGTTCCACCAGGTCTGTGAGCTGCCCTTGGACTTCTCTTGTGTCATCTCACATGTGCACTGAGCATCCTCATAGCAAGGTGACAGGGTCAGCCTCACAGACATTACTGCAGGCAATTTTCAGCAAATCTAATTGTAGTTCAACTATACAATTCAGAAATCATGTTCATTGACTGAAATATCCACACACACAAAAAAAACTGTACGGACATTCATTTACATTGCCTCTAAGCTGCACACATGTTGTATTATTCCTTATTGTTCAAAAAATTCCAAGGTTTGCATCATAAACTAAAAGATAACATTTCTATAACCAAACTTACAAATGAATAAGGTAAGTATGGTCAGAAAAATCAAGACTGAGTTATTACCTGCAGTCTAATGGTGGCAAGTTACATAATGAAGCTGTAATGAGATAGGCTTCCAAGTGCTCTAGTTGATAACCTCTCGATGACAGCTGAGCAGCAATCTCTGGCAGTGGGAAAGCTAGAATTTCCCCCATGTGCGACAGCACTCTGTTTTCAGAGAAATTCACTGGGTTTCTCTGTAGGCTCTGAGGTGTGCAGACTCCCACCCCAGATTCTGCAGTCAGACGAGTGTCTGCTCCTTCCCAGGGGACAAAAGCGATAGTGTGGATAAGCACCAGACATGCTCTACTCAAGGTCTCTGCAAATGGAGGAAAAACAGTGAAAGTGGAAAATTCATGTTCCCAATATATTGAATAATACCTATAAAAATGCAACACTGTTTCAGGAACTAATGCAGAATTAAAAATGAATGCAATTAAAATAAATATGAAAATTACAATGTTTACAGGTGTACGTTTATATATTTTCCAATAAAATAAAGTAAAAGCAGGTCTTCTCTATAAAAATCCAAAAGCAGTGTGCTGACCCTAAAATGTACCTCCCTGCCTCTTCCTATAGGCAGCAAAATGTACGTGGATCCGGTTCCCAGCAGCTGCGTTCTGACACCTGTGGCATAGCGTGTGCTGAGGCCCATGTCCTGTGGTCCACTCTAATGAAAGGACTGACTCCGCAGTGACTCGTAAGCAGAGCCATTTCGGAGAGTCGCGGAGATCCCTGCAAGGTAGCACTGACTTGCACAAGACTTAAATATGTTTTGCACCTTCCTTGCACAGCACAGAAATACAGGAACCTTCCACCCAATCCTCCCTCCCTCTCTCCTTCACTCAGGGTCAGGCTTCCCTCATATGCCATCAGCTTCACAGCCTCATCCCACCCACTGTGCATTTCTCAACGGGTGAGTGTACTTCTTACAAAAATTCAAGGAACTTTCATCCCATCTTGGAGTTTTCTGCTTAGAAAACCAATAACAACAGAAATGTTACCAGAAAGGGG
>NW_016108607.1:2100-4686 GCF_001604975.1 Cebus imitator | reverse complement strand
AAAGAGGGTCAACTGGATCAGTGTGAGTCAGATGTGCACAGCTTTACAAGACGAGGGGAGACAGCTGTGATACCATCAGGTTTAAAGAACCCTGACCCTGGGTGAGCCTGCCTCTTGGCTCCTGTTAGAACTCAAAGCCTGTTATAATAGAGATTCCCATGGAGGTCTCTGTCCTAAGTCTAATTGGAAAACATTCCCAGTTCCCTTGAGATTTTTCGGGACTTTCATCCTGCTGACCACAGAAGGATTATCTGCCCCCAAAGTGACACTGTAGCTTCTGTGGAGGTGAAGATGTGTCCTCCTGCTACAAAAACAAAGAAACAAAAAAGTTTTGACTTTAGAGACATCAGATGTTAGTACAGAATTGTAAATCTGGGAAGTTCCCTGGGGAAATGTGACAAGGAGGCAGCCCCAGGCCATGGCAGGAAGCCAGCCCTTAGCAGCACCTGCACCTGCCCCGGGACAGCCCCGTGCACAGCGTCCGGGCGCCCCCTGGTGGTCTCGGGGCCCCTGCAGGAGGTTTGTGTCCGGGCTCACACGGGCCTCCCCTCACTGTGTCTCGCACAGTAATACACGGCCGTGTCCTCGGCTCTCAGGCTGCTCATCTGCAGATACAGCGAGTTCTTGGCGTTGTCTCTGGAGATGGTGAATCGGCCCTTCACGGAGTCTGCGTAGTATGTGCTACCACCACCACCACTAATGTATGAGACCCACTCCAGCCCCTTCCCCGGAGCCTGGCGGACCCAGCTCATGGCATAGCTGCTGAGG
Organism: Cebus imitator; assembly: GCF_001604975.1. NCBI lineage: Eukaryota > Metazoa > Chordata > Mammalia > Primates > Cebidae > Cebus > Cebus imitator. The sequence continues at coordinate 3,918 of NW_016108607.1, read as the reverse complement.
GTGAATCCAGAGGCTGCACAGGAGAATCTCAGGGACCCCCCAGGCTGGACCAAGCCTCCCCCAGACTCCACCAGCTGCACCTCACACTGGACACCTGCAAACACAGAGACACCCTGGTCAGAAACTGCCACACATACCCACTGTTTCTCTCACTCATGTCCACACACACTCAGTCTCTCTAGTTTTCCATGAATCACCTTCTAAAATAGCAACAAGGAAAACCCAGCTCAGCCCCCACTCCATGCTGAGTCCTCTGTGTTCAGTGCTGATCAGCAGGTGGAAATGCCTTGGAACCCCAGGGCTAAGGCTCCTCTCTCAGAGCTGCAGGTCAGGGCTGGGCTAGTTTTCATCAGTACGGGGGTGCCCTATTTGCATGTCTCCTACTATATAGCAAGCTCTAGGGTGGGACGCTTGAGCAGGAGGCTGTGCCCAGAGAAGAAGATGGTGTCCTGAAGAAGTTCGCTGACGATGGTATTTGGAACATATGCTGACTCATTATGAAATTGTGCTGTGATAAACACGTTGCCCTGATCACCCTATCTAATGTTTAAATATTTGTGTAAATTATGTTCAGTAGCATTCAATATTTTCTCCATTTACAGATGTGGAAGTGAACCCACACCTGGAGGGGCTCTGTATGCATTAGGAGCTCATGTCTGGGATGAGTGGACCCCGATATCTGGCCCTGTGCTCCTCATCACTGTCTGTGATTGCTCCCTAAACCAACTCCAGGGCAAAGCTGGACATACCTAGTGTGGTTTTCAGAAACCACTTTCTGTAATAAGAGTAAGTATGATGTTGCCCTACTCCAGCACTCACCCAAAAATATGGAGAAAATTNTATCAGCAGAGGTAGGACCGTATTTGCATGTCTCCTGCTATATAGCAAGCTCTGGGGTGAGATGCCTGAGGAGAGGTCGGAGCCCAGATAAGGTGACCGTGCCTTGCAGGTGTTTGGTGACAATGATGTTATTTGGAAATTATACTGTCTTATTATAAAATTATTCTGTGACGAACACTTTCAACTGAGCACCCTATTTTAGTTTTGCATATTCATATATATTACGTTTTCTGGGAGTCAATGTTTCTCCATGTACAGATGTGGAAGTACACCACACATGGAAAGGGGTTCTGTGTGTGTCTAAGAGCTCATGCCTGGATGAGTAAGCCCTGGTATCCGGGGCTGTGATCCTCAGCACGGGCCCCAATTACTCCCTGAGCCAACTCCAGGACAGAGCGTGGTTTAAGGAACCCACTTTCTGTAGTGAAAACATGTGTGCTGCATTCTAGAATTCACTAAAACTATGATGGGAACCACGTTTCAGGCAGAAACATTCTTAAGAATTTCTGAATTCAGTATACCCTTTTCCTATCTTTCTGTCATTCCTTCCTTATCTAAGTTTCAAATTGTTTGCTTGTAATAAATTGTGTAAGTTTTAGTTTACAGATAGTAAACTTCCACATATTTAAAGTTAACAGTTGTAAACATGATTTAACCGTCATTGTTGTCAAGGTGGACAGGAGAATTCTCAGCATTTCCTTTTGTTCTTCTGTGTTCTTTCTCCTTTTTCCTCTTGTTTCTTCTACCATTTCCCTGGTGACTACTGATTTTTACCTTGCGGCACATTCATTTTAATTTATCAGAATTTATAAAAATCAAATAACATAGTATACATTCTTGTTTGGCTTATTTTACTTAACATAAATAATTAGATATTTTACCTTGTAGTTGGGTATATAGGACATTTATTTATTATAAATATTGGGTAGTATTCTAGCAAAAATTTACCATAAGTTGTTTTTCTAGTAAGCACCTTAA
>NW_016108607.1:0-1312 GCF_001604975.1 Cebus imitator | reverse complement strand
TTTGGTCAGCCTAGGTTGTCTCTCTCCCCTCTCTGCTGAAATAGTCACACATAATAATCTAGAGGCATTAAGATAAATAAGTAACTAATTTTAAAATTGGAACAAGTCCCAAGTGAAGTCAAAGTTACCATGTTGTTAATAACGTGTAGGCAGGAGACATGGCTGGATAATAAGCGTGTGCTTGTGTCAATTACTTCTAGATCAGCAAAATATTTTCTATGTCCCTTACATAATATTCGCATTTTGACCCTTGACTTAACATTAATTCTTGATGAGTAACACCTAAATAATAAAGTGAGTTATTAACCAATAATTTATATTACTAGTACAAACTTTCATTTAAGATATATTCCTCTACCTGATGTAAAATCAGCCCAAAAGGCAGAAGTTATTGCACTTAATTAAATTAAAAACAGATGTTCTACAGTGGTGCATAATTGTAAAATATGCTGCAGGCAAAGGAGGATTTTAAATCTTCAGGAAGCTCCATGAAAATGAACAACAAGAAAACACACTTGGAAGTAATTCCTGTATTCTAGAGACCTGACATAGAAATGGAATACAAACAAAGAAGAAAACAAATACAAACAAAGAAAAAAACAAAAACCCAGCATGGAAACTAGAATAACGCTATGTTGCATCACCACCAGCAGGAAGCACTGGCTGTGATGGGGATGCAGAGACGGCACAGGCGAGGGTAGGGCCTTCGAGGGCTTCCCCAGGCCAGGAGTGCACCGCGAAACACGACTGTCGGCATCACCGGTTCTGAAAAACACGCTGAAACTCACAATATGCACGTTTTGATGCATAAATAAAAACAGGATGGCATTGGCATTAATAGAGAGAGAGCTCAGAAATAAAAGGACATGTCAACGGCAAACCGATTTTCAGTTTGTGAGCCAACAATATAAAATGTACAAATCAAGGCCTCTCCCTAAGAGGGTGTTAGAAAAACTGGATCTACACATGCAAAGAATTAAGAATTTTAGTTTAGAATGAACACAAAAATCACATCTAAATGGGCTAAATAGTTAAACATATGGCTTGCAATTGTAAAATTTCCCCCACTCAGAAAATAATATTAAGAACGATTTCCTGTATTTCAAATTGAAGGCACAGACAACAAAAACAGAAGTGAACAGGTGGAACTGCATCACAACAGAAAGATTCCGCAAACCATGGAAACAATTCCAGCCTACAGAATGGGAGAATGTAATCGCATGCCGTGAATCTGAACATGTGTGAAAAATCCAAAACAACTCATTAGCAAAATCATAATTGCCTGATTGTGAAGTGGTCAGTTTTACACCTT
>NW_016108606.1:16185-18242 GCF_001604975.1 Cebus imitator | reverse complement strand
TTTAGAGTCACTGGCTCAAGTCAGTCACTACAAAAGCCCCAGGGAAACTGCCCCACCTTGTGCCTCCACTGCCTGATGGCTGAACTGACCTCCAGGCTTGCCCCGGCCTCCCCTGTGTTACTTCTGCTGAAGTACCCAGTCCCAGGCCAGGCTGCCCAGTACCCACAGGGTACCCAAAGGACAATGCTAAGTTCCATCATCACCCATCTCTAGGATGTCCTTGGAGAGAGAAGCTGCAGAGAAAACATACCAGGGGTGGGGGGGAAGTAAAACTGAAACTGAAAAGATTCCAGCAGCTGCATGTTCTAGGTGAGGACCACAAGGTGCGCCAGGCAGGCAGCTGGAGAGGGAGGGACTCAGAGAGGCACCAGGAGCTGTGACTCTTGGTCCTGTGTCTTTCCATGACCCAACAGAGCTGCTCCATTCATGTTTGAGAAAGTCTGAACTTCTCCCACATAAAGCAGGCAGCCTCACTATCTCTGAGCCCTCAGATTGCTGTGCATCTGTTTTGTAACACACACACACCTGCCATGGGCTTTTAAGGACTTCAGTAGGCTGAGCGGTGGGAGATGCTAACTCTCACTGAAAAAATGCCTTTGGAGGAATCAAAGGTGCCACACAGGGTAATCTTCTCTCTGTTATCTGCACAGTGGAGACTCCCAAGCCCTCCATCGCCTGCAGCAACTCAAACCCCAGGAAGACTTCCACTGTGACCTTAACCTGTGAACCTGAGATTAAGGACGCAAGCTACCTGTGGTGGATAAATGGTCAGAGCCTCCCAATCAGTAGCAGGCTGTGGCTGTCCAATGACAACAGAACCCTCATTCTATTCAGTGTCACGGAGAATGATGCAGGATCCTATGAATGTGAAGTGAAGAACCCAGTGAGTGCCAGCCGCAGTGATCCAGTCACCCTGAATGTCCTTCGTGAGTATCTTCTGTTCCTCTGTGGGCCGAGGCTTCCATCCCAGATACACATGGCCAATGGCCAGGCCTCTCAGGTCCGAGTACAGAGACCTTTACCACTGGATATCAAAGCTGGCCATGATTTTCTGCCCTGGGCAAACCAGAGTAGGCCTAGCCTCAATCAACAATAGGAAGAAAGGGGCTGCTCAGGGTCCACAGCTTGTGATAAAAGAAACAGGTGAGTGTCCAGGCTCCAGATCAGTGAACACGGCAGGGGTTTGCCTGGGAGTTCCGTGTTGTGACTTGGTTCACAGGGTCACTGTGGCCCTTCCACAGATCAGGAGCTTCCCCTTCCCCCTGACAATATCACCTGTGGCTTTATTCTCTTTGCTCCAGATGGCCTGGATGCCCCTACCATTTCTTCTTCATACAGCTATTACCATTCTGGGGAAATCCCCAAGGTCTCCTGCCTCACAGACTCTCACCTACTGGAAGAGCATTCTTGGCTGATTGATGGGAAGTTCCAGCAATCAGCACAAGTGTTCTTTATCCCCAAAATCACTAAAACATACAGAGGGGTCTATAACTGTGTCATCCATAACTCAGACACTGGCGGAACAAATCTTGTAATCAAGAGGATCATAGTCCCTGGTAAGTGGATCCCTAGAGCACTGGCGATGTTTCCCAGTGAGGTCTATCTGGATATCAGGAAAGAGCCACCTGCCCTCTGCAAAGGGAGAGGGGACATCAAACACCCATGACAGGGAATGTTTCTACTCCAAAGCCACCAGCTTTTGCCTGTCCATTTTGCTCTTTCTAGATGATTCTTTAGACTATACACTAACAATGAGCAATCTGAAAGGAAATTAAGAATTTCAATTGACATTAACATCAAAAGGAATAAAATATTTGGAAATAATTTTAACCAGAAAGGTCAAGGGATTCTACTCTGAAAACTACAAAACATTGCTGAAAGAAATTAAAGATGACATCAATAAATAGAAAGACATTTCATTTGTATGGACTTGAAGACTCAATACTCTTAGGAAGACAGTACTACCCAAAGTAAGCTGCAGCTTCAACCCAACCCCTACCAGAATCCCAGTAACACTTTTTGCAGAATTAGAAAAATCTGTCCTAAATCTGACCTGA
>NW_016108606.1:13469-14662 GCF_001604975.1 Cebus imitator | reverse complement strand
AGCAGGTGGCCTCACAGTCCTGGAGCCCTTAGATCATCGTACATCTGTCTTGTGACACACATACGAGCCACTGGCTTTCAAGGACTTGGGTGGGCTGAGAGGTGGGAGATGCAACTCTGACTGCAAGATGCCTGTGGAGGAATCAAAGATGCCACACAGGGCAATCTTCTCTCTGTTATCTCCACAGCGGAGCTGCCCCAAGCCTCCATCACCAGCAACAAATTCAATGCTGTGGAACATGATGATGAGGTAACCATAACCTGTATACCTGAAATTGGAAATGCCACCTACCTGTGGTGGGTAAATGGTGAGAGCCTCCAGTTCAGTCCCAGGATGAAACGGTCTGATGACAATAGGACCCTCACTCTACACAGTGTCACGAGAAATGACGCAGGGTCCTATGAATGTGAAATACAGACCTCAATGGAAGTCATCCGCAGTGACCCAGTCACCCTAAATGTCCTCTGTGAGTATCTTTTGTTCCTCTGTGGGCCAGGCCACCAGCTAAAATCCAAACAGCCGGAGGCCAGGCCTCTCAGTCTCTCTCAGGTTCAAGTATGACACCCTTACTTCTGGACACCCGAGCTGGCCATGACTTCTTGCCCTGGGAAACCGGGTGGGCAGTCTTGATCAAGAATATAGGGGGAGGGATGCTCTTGTCATGGGAGACTTGGGGTCCACAGCTTGTGATGGGAGAAACAGGTGAATACTTCAGGCTTCGGCTCAGTGAACACAGAGGGGGTTTGGCTGGGACTTCAGGGTGTGTCTTGGCTCAGAGGAACAATGTATCCCTTTAACTGACCAGGACCATCCCCTTCCCTTGGAGGACATTACCTGTGGCTTTATTCTCTTTGCTCCAGATGGTCCAGACTTCCCCAGCATTTCTCCTTCAGATACCCTTTACCATCAAGGAGAAAACCTCCACCTCTCCTGCTTCGCGGACTCTAACCCACCGGCAGAGTATCATTGGATGGTTAATGGGAGGTTTTTGCCACCAGGACAACAGGTCTATGTCCCCCAAATCACTACAAAGAATACTGGGCTCTATGTTTGTTTTGCTTATAACTCAGTCACTGGCAAAAGAAACTTCGCATTCAAGAAGATCAAAGTCGTTGGTAAGTGAATCCCGGCATCACTGGCAGTAGGTTTTTAGATGGAGTCTATCTGGCTTTCAGAGAAAGTCAGGAAAACAT
>NW_016108606.1:9963-12749 GCF_001604975.1 Cebus imitator | reverse complement strand
CTTTATATATACATAGTCCATATAAACTTTATAGTCTATATATAAGTATATATAAAGGCTATAGATACAAGTATATATATGAGTCTATATGTATGTCTATATAGACATATACACCATATATTGTGTATATAGTATATGTACTATATATATACAATATACTCTAATATATATAGTCTATATATATATACTATATAGATTATAGTATATACATAGACTATATATAGACTATAAACTATATATAGTCTATATATAGTCTATATAATATATATATAGACTTTATATACCATATACTATATATATATATATATATATATACACACACACACACAAAGGGTTCATCCACTTTGCACCATGTATCAGAATTGTATTGTTTGTTAAGTAAGATTGAATAACATTCCATTGCATGGATATACCTCATTTTCCTATTCACTTATGTTTTAATGGACTTTTCAGTTCTTTCCACCTGTTGACTATTGTCAGTAATGCTGCTGTGAACATCAGTGTACAAATATCTGTTCGCTTTTCTTTTAATTTTCAGAGTGTCTGTCCAGAGTGGAATTGCTGGATCAAATGGGATCAAATGGTATGGCTGTTTGGGAAACAGCCATACCATTTTCCACAGAGGTTATAACAAGTCACATTCTCAACAGCAATGCACTAGAGTTTCAATTCTTCCACTTACTTGAAAATACTTGTTTGATATTCTTGCACGCCTTTTATTTTTTGAATCAAAGCCATCCTAATGTGTGTGGCGTGCAGTATCACTGTGGTTTAGATTCACATATCTCTAAGTATTAGTGATGTTGAGCATCTATGCAAGTGCAAATTGGCCATTTGTATATCCTCCCTGGAGAAATCTCTATTTTAGTCCTTTGTTCATATTTCATTGGGTTTTTGGATTTTTGGCTGTTGATATGTAGTTCTTCCTATAGTCTGGAAATTAATCCCTTATCAGATATGTAATTTGCAAATAATTTTTCCCATTTCATGGGTTGCCTTTTCACTTTCTCAATAATTTTTTGATATATAAAAGTTTTTAATTTTCATGAAGTCCAACTTATCTACTTTATTGCCTCTGTTTTTGCTGTTATAACCAAGAAATCGCTGTGAAATCTAATGTCATGAAGCTTTTTCCCTACATTTTATTCTAACAGTTTTATAGTTTTTGCTCTTCCCTTTCATTCTTTGATCCATTGTGGGATAATTTTTGTAAATGGTGCTAGGTTCAACTCATTTCTATCCAGCTCTCCCAATATCTTTTGTTAAAAAGACTATCCTTTCCCCCGTGGACTGGCCTTGGAATCTTGTCAAAATCATTTGGCCATATATGCAAGCATTTCTTTGTGGGCTCTCTATTCTATTCTGTTAATTTCTATGTCTTCCTTTATGCCAGTCCCACACTGTATTGACTATTGTGGCTTTCTAGTAAATGTTGAAATCAGGAAGTGTGAGTCCTCTAGCTTCATTCTTTTTTTTTTTTTCCAAGATTGTTTGTCTATTTATAGTCTTGAGAGTCAATATGAACCTTAGGACAGATTTTTCTATTTCTGCAAAAAACGTCACTGGGATTCTGATAGGAATTGCGTGGAACCTGCAGCTCACTTGGGTAGTGTTGTCCTCCAAACAATATCAAGTCTTCCCATCCATGAAAATGAAACGTCTTTCCATTTATTGATGTCATCTTTGATTTCTTTCAGCACTATTTTGAAGATTTGGGGGTACAATTCTTTCAACTCCTCAGTTAAACTTATTCTAAAATATTTATTCTTTTTGTTGTTAACGTGAATGGAAAATTTTTCTTAATTTCAATTCAGATTGTTAATTGTTAGTGTATAGAAACACAACTGATGTTTGCCTGTTGATTTTGTATGCTGCAACTTTACTGAATTTATCCTAACGGTTTTTTCATCTTTAGTGTTTTTACATGGAAGTTCAAGTTATCTGTCAACAGAGATTATTTTACTTTTTCTTTCAAATGTATCTTTTTTTTTCCTTGACTAATTTCTCTGGCTAGGACTTCCAATACTATGTTGAATAGAAGTGACAAAAGCATGCATCTGTGTCTTGTTCCTGATCATACGGGGAAAACTGCCCGTCTTTCTCCATTGACTATGTTAGCACTGGACTTTTCACGTATTGCCTTCATTATGTCGAGGTGGTTTCCTTCCATTCATAGTCAGAATGTTTTTATTATAACAGAATATTGAATTTTGTCAAATGGTTTTAGTGGTTCAATTTTATTACTAATTACAGGTCTATTCAGATTTTCACGTGTTTCTAGGAATTGATCCATTTTATCTAGGTTATCCAATTTATTGACATAGAATTATACATAGTAGTTTTACAATTTTATTGCTTTTGAATTGCTAATAATGTCTCTACTTTTCTGTCTCTCTCTCTCTCTTTTTTTTTTTTTTTAAGAGAAAGAGACAAGGTCAAGGTCTCACTGTGTAGGCCAGCCCAGGCTGGAGTGCAGTGGCATAATCATGGCTTACTGCAATCTCAACCTTCTGAGCTCAAGAAATACTCCTCCTTCAGCCTCCCGAGTACCTAGTGTATGCCATCATGCCTGGCTAATTTTTTATAGAAATGTTTTGTAGGGACAGGGTCTTCTTATGTTGTCCAGGCTGGTTTCTAACTCCTTGCCCCAACTCATCTTTTTGCTTTGGCATCTCAAAGTGGCTGGAATTAAAACATAAGCCACCATGTCCAGACTCCACTTTCATTTCTGATTTTAGTAATTTCATGTTTCTTCCTTTTTTTCTTAGTCAGTCTAGTTAATGGTT
>NW_016108606.1:4450-8423 GCF_001604975.1 Cebus imitator | reverse complement strand
ACAAGAAATCAGAGAATTCTGAAATATAGCTACACATTGGAATCACTGGGAAACATTTTTATAAGTGGATGCTCTAGCCCCATCCATAAATTTTGCTTTAATGACCATTAAATCAAATGGATTATAGAGTGGGACCCAGGCATTGGTAATTTTTAAGTCTTCTGAGATGCTACTAACATGTAACTAGAATAGAGAAGCCCTGTTCTAATAGGTAGAATTTAGACCTCAATCAATGATTTTTAGCTAGGAGTACTGGAATTACCTAGGGAACTTTTCAACATACATAAACCTATACTTTGTTGGGCCTACTCATTAATGGGCTACACAAAAACTAAGTAATCCATTTGAGAAACAGAAGCTAAATGGAAAAGCCACCTCATTTGATCTGTTAAATTATATGGAAAGCATTGTCAAATGATAATTAATATGCGATGCTAAACTATCTCTAATTTATATTTATGGGTGTGCTAGTAAGTGTTCCAAAATTATGAGTCATAGAAATCTATTATCAGTCATAATGTCATATGCCACAGTAGTAACTAAGTTTCTATGTGAGCCATGTCTTTATCATAATGGACTCTAATCAGGTTTCTAACCATAGTCATTTTCAATCTTGGTCATTCACAGACAGCTGTTTTGACTTTTTCTCAAAGCATTTGCAATCAGCTACAGTCCAAAGTTGCTTCTTCTTCAAAAAGATTTATAAATAAGACTCTGACAAGTACTCTTGAATATAAGTTTCTGATAACTTTAAGATCATACCTCTGGACAGTCTAAGAACTTTTAGATTTTTAATAAACAGGCTGATACTTTCATGAAATTGCCAACCAAGATTAAGCAGGAAAAAAATCAATTTCATTGGACTAACTAATATTAATGAGGATAATATTTTTATGATTTTTTATTTGGAAATTTGCCGATTCTTTAAATGTTTTGTTTTCCACATTTAGGACTTTTTTCTCTTTTAAGTAATCTACAGCTTACAGCCATTTGGTAAAGTACACTTTTGTGAACAAAAATAGAAAAATTTATTTGTGCTTCTTAACCGACTGCCCCAGAAATGGGGAACTGTTCATGACTATTTATATGTTTATGGTAATACAGTTATTTGCACAAGTTCAGTAAGAATCTGCCCTTTCTATAACAGGACACATTTGAAAGAATTGGTTATATTACCAAGGCTTTGACTGGGATGTTACATTTGAGAATATACAACATTCTCAAATATAATATCCCAGGTACTGCAGGCAAATGAATCCACAGGTACTGGAGGCAAATTCTGAAGTCAGCGTTGCTTTTCTTTTACAGTCTCAAAAGGTTTTTTTTTTTTTAAGTTTAATGTGAGATTCCTTATAAAAACTACTAGCAAAGCAAACGTTAAAAAGAGCCTCCGTGGTTCATCACTACTCTTGCTGCACTTATTTGAAGAATCAGGCCAAGTTTGATGAGATTTAACTTACTTTGTAAACAAATTTGTCCTACTGGGAATTATCTTTGGTAAAAATAGAGACTCCTATAGAGAGAAAAAAGTATGTTGAAAAGAAAGACTATAGTGCACCTGTGATGAGATTGCAGCTCTGCTCATTAAGTTTTTATTATCCACCTGCAGACTGAACTGGACCGTGGATTCTTCTAGCTACTTCAATCCAATGCTCTCCCATGGAATTACTAAGAACAAGAGCTGCCCTGTTCCTGAAGCCCTGTAAGCCGGAGGTGGACAACTCAATGTAAATTTCAACAGATATCCCTCATGCCTGAGGTGTGAGCCACTTAGAGGCTTCACTGAAATGTTCGACACACCATGACCAGAGACCCTCAAACTGCAGACCAGGACAAGAGTGACAACTTCACACTGTGGACAGCTTTTTCAAAGATGTCAAAACAAGACTCCTCTTCATGATGAAACTTTCACCCCTCTTAATTTGTTCTTGCTTATGCCTGCCTCCCTCACTTGGCAGGATAATGCTGTCATAAGAAATTCACCCACCGCTCTGGTATTGTATTGCCCGGGGAGAGCTGCCCGAAACAATGCCTCACAAATAAAAGTCAATTAGATGTATAAGTAAATTAGTTGTAACTTTGCTTTATGATGCATGTTCACAGCCAGTGATGGCCAGTGGGGTCTCTCAGGCTGCATCTTTCTCACCCTGACCCACCTGCCTCTCGCTTTTACTTACAAGGACCCTTCTGATTTCAATGGGCCACCCCAGATTATCCAGAATAACCTCAAGATACTTAACTTCATTACCACTGCAAAGCCTTTTTACCAAGAAAGTTAGATGCACGTGTCAGGGGTTATAACGTGGACACTTTTAGGAGGCCATTGTTCTGCCTAACACAGGTAACCTTCTTTTTAAAAATGTATTTATTATACTTTATGTTCTGGGGTACATGTACAGATCATGCAGGTTTGTTACATAGGTATACACATGCCATGATGGTGGTTTGCTGCATCCATTGCCCTGTCATCTACATTAGGTATTTCTCCTAGTGCTATCCCTCCCCAATCCCACCACCTCCTGCTATTCCTCCCCCAGCTCCCCACCTACCAGGCCCCAGTGTGTGATGTTCCCCTCCCTGTATCCATGTGTTCTCATTGTTCAACACCCACTTATGAGTAAGAACACGTGGTGTTTGCTTTTCTGTTCTTGTGTCAGCTTGTTGAGAATTATGGTTTCCAGTTTCATCCATGTCTCTGCAAAGGACATGAACTCAACCTTTTTTATGGCTGCATAGTATTCCATGGTGTATATGTGTCACATTTTCTTTATCCGGTCTATCATTGATGGACATTTGGGTTGGTTCCAAGTCTTTGCTATCGTAAACAGTGCTGCAATAAACACACGTGCTGACACAGGTAACTTTCATAAACTTCACCTACAACACACATTTGTTTTGTATAGTTTAAAACAAAAACGACAACAGCCCTTTCCCAAAACAAACCTCCTTCTTGCCTGGGGACTAGACTGCCTTTGTAGGACTAACAAATTAGCCACAAGATTAGAAATTATGGTTTAAGTGTCATGCAGTTGGAGGCTACAAAATTCTGACCCTCCCTGAACTGCTCCTAACATCAGTGTCTGAGATATGCTGTGGATCCGGCATTTGGGTCAGCTGGCACCACCCAGACTGATCAACTGGGTCATCTGATCTCGTGACCGCCCCCCACCAGCCCACTGAGGAGCTGACTCAGCACAAAAGGACAGCTTCAACTTCCCATGATGTCATCGCCTACCTTACCAATCAGCACTCATGCTACATCAGCTAATACTAAAATCAGATATACAATTTGAATGAACTCCATGGTCTAAGTCAAATTACCTATGACAACCCATCAGTTTTCAGTACTATGCAATTAATTTGAAGAAAGACTGGGATTCAAGAGGATATAAGTCTAATGTTAACTAGGCATGGACTCATGAAGAACCAGGATGGCTACCTTGTCCTTCCTAAGTCCTTAAAGCTTTTATCCTTACAAATTCTGAATTCCATAACTCATCATGGAAATGAAAAATATTAAATGGAATATATTGGTGTGGTGACATAAATTGCTAAAAGAGTTTATAACCAATGTTTGGCCCCATGTTCCTGAGAAAACAATCAAAGTTTCAGGTACTCCTGGTCACCTGGTGCTCCATTTAAACATTTTAAAATGAGATTTCATTCCATTGTTATTTTCAATGCATGTTTTCTCACTCTGGCTGTATAAAAGTTCTCCCATGCAAGGGGGCCCATGTTACCACATAAGTTATTATGTCACAGTGTATTTTCACCAGGTAAAGAAAGTTTTCTACGGTTCACTAAATATAATCAACTTTTGTACAATCTAGAACGTATGGATTGGAACTCCTAAGAACATCAGAGAAAGACTGCCCTTGCCATCTGGATTGCAGCAAAATGTTGGAACCCTGAATTTGGGTTCATAGTATGACAACTGTGAAGGGCCCCTCCACACACTTGGAAATGTACACCC
>NW_016108606.1:0-2414 GCF_001604975.1 Cebus imitator | reverse complement strand
TGTCTACCTTGCCCCTGCTGTAAAACAGCACCAGCCCAGGGCCCAAATCTTTAGCTGGGGAGCTCAGAGAGGACATGGGATACCCAAGGCCTCCTATCTGGTTCCAGTCTACTGCAATGGGTACCAGAGTGGTCCATTTGCTTCTGAGGACACCCACATGCTGCACCCTAGCTTCTAAGGGTCAGACCTTCCTGGTTTCTCTGGGTCCCAGCTGCTTTTACCCTGCTGAGATATCCTCCTCCCCATGGGGGTCACTGCTTTGCCAGGCACCTCCTCAAGCTCCAGCTGACAGGTCAGCTAAGACCCAGACCTCAGAGGATTAACAAAGATTTTAACATCTACTATGCCCAACAGAGATGAGAGCTGTACAAAAAAATAAAGACACAGAAATACATACGGCTCCCGCAACAACATTGTGTTCCAAAAAAATGTCCTCTGTGCCCCTCATTATGGAGCTCACTGAACCTCCCCACAAGGGCAAGTGCTTCCAGGGTCTCTCAATTCTTTCCCAGGAGGCAATGCACATGGTCGGTGGTAACACAGCACCTCAGCAAAGGAAGTGGGGATTATTTACCTAATTAGATTAAGTTCCTAAAAAGGTCTCTATACAACCAAATTCCACTTCCCCGGGAAGAAACAGAAAAGGCTACACCAATGGTGAACCACCGCTTTTCAAAAAAGCATCTTTGAATAGCCAAAACAATCTTGCGAGGATAAACTTAAGAACTTTCGCTTTGTTATTTGAAATCGTCTAAAACAATACAACTATGAAAGCTGTGTGCTGCTGGTGTAAGAATACACATAGGGATCAATGGGATAAAATTTAAAGTCCAGAAATAAACCCTCACACTTATGGTCAATTGCTCTTTGACAAGGGTGTCAAGATAATTTAATGAAGGAAGAATAACCTTTTCAAATAATGCTGCAGAAAAATCTCAATAAACACATGACAAACAACGAACTTAGGAAACTTTACTTCCCACCATATCAAGCAATTATCTAAAAACAGATCAGTGAATTAAATATAAGAGCTATAACCAAAAATCAAAATCTTACAAACAGACATAGGAGTAAATCTTGATGACCTCAATGTGAATGGATTCTTAGGTATGACACAAAAGCATGAGATGCAAGGAAAAATAGATATACTGGGCTTTATCAAGATGCAAGAATTCTGTGCATCAAGGCAAATTATCAAGAAAAAGACCAGACACAGAATGGGAGAAATAATTTGCAANGATGGTGACAGTGATATCAAGGACTAAAGTTGCGGTCAATCTCTCAAAATGGAGAAAATGACCTAATGGGATGAACTGTTAAAGCAAACTAAATATGGCCTGAGAAGGACTTCGTACTTCTCTATGTGAGTCCTTGTAGATGAACTGCAACATAATTTAATAAGTAGACAAGATTAAACACCTACGTAGGTGTATGCACCTGTAACAACTGCTAAGCCTCGGCCAACCTCAGCGGCCAAGCTTCAACAAGTTACACACTGCCGATTGTCCAAACTGTGTTCAGATAAGGCAAACACTGAGCTGCAACTAATCCAGCTGCTTCCGTACCTCAATTCCGATGTCTGCACATCACTTTACTTTTTTTGTCTATAAATTTGTTCTGACCATGAGGCACTTCTAGTCACTGAATCTGCTGTGATTCGGGGGCTGCCTGATTCGTGAGTCATTCATTGCTCAATTAAAATCCTTTAAATTTAATTCGGCCAAAGTTTTTCTTTTACCACAGTAGAGACAAACACAGAGATATTGCTTGTGTGTTCAGACAGAAGATGGTTTTTATAGGAACATATGAAAGCTGAAATTATAGGAGAGTCACCTTAAAATGTACATTGTGTAGATGGTTCTCACCATTCACCTAAGATGCATTGTAAAATATGACATTAGCGATGATTCTAGAAGAATAAAACACTCATGACATTTACCGATACTGTTTTTTTTTTTAAATAATTTTAAAAGAATGGGGTGGTCCCTCCCATGTTCCCAGGCTGGGCGTCTCAACAAAATTCTCCCTCTGCAGTGACAACGCCTGAGAAAATGACATGGACTCAGGCTGATATGCAGCCATTCTTGTCTACCTTGCCCCTGCTGTAAAACAGCACCAGCCCAGGACCCAAATCTTGAGCTGGGGAGCTGAGAGAGGACATGGGATACTCAAGGCCTCCTATCTGGTCTACTGCAATGGGTACCCAGTCTACTGCAATGGGTACCAGAGTGGTCCATTTGCTTCTGAGGACACCCACATGCTGCACCCTAGCTTCTAAGGGTCAGACCTTCCTGGTTTCTCTGGGTCCCAGCTGCTTTTACCCTGCTGAGATATCCTCCTCCCCATGGGGGTCACTGCTTTGCCAGGCACCTCCTCAAGCTCCAGCTGACAGGTCAGCTAAGACCCAGACCTCA
>NW_016108605.1:0-17180 GCF_001604975.1 Cebus imitator | reverse complement strand
ACACACACACACACACACACACACACACACACAGATAGATACTTAGATACCTAGACAGATATTAAACAGGCAGGAATGGAAACTTTTTTAAAAGTTACTTTGTCAATACCGTTTTCAGGACCTTTTTCTTCTGGGGTTCATAAATCCTGTGAACATGGGATCAATTAAGACACAGGATGTTTTTTTCTTTGCTCTTATCACCTCTAGACTAATTTCTAGGCAATTAAAAAAGTAAAAAATAATATTTGTCACCTTGCTTTTATCTCTGAAGTTACTTAGAGTAGATTACATAGCTTGATGCTAAATAGAATCCACAGACAAGGAAGAGAGTAACAGCGTGTTCACGATTACCCTTCAGAACAGCCATGCCATGACTTGCTGTTTTCTCCATGTATGTTTACCGCTGAGAGGAGAGACCACCTTCTCCAACTCCCTCTCCCCGGCCTCCACCTCCTCCTCCCCTCCAGATGGGAAGGAGGGTAAAAAGAGATAAATTACCAAAGAACTTGAATCCATGGTCAGGCGACTTGCTGATGCCACTGACCAGGTCAGAAAGAGGCCCAAGGACTAAGAAGATGATCCCCTTTTGGTTCCCAGCATCTCTGCTGTCTGTGAGCCTTGAAAGAGTTGCAAAGAATGTTATCACTACCAGCTGGAGCCTGGCACTGGGTCATGTCCTCCACGTCTGCACGACCCAGGCTCCCTCCTGTAAACACCTCTCCCAACTAATAATTTACTGCCTTTGTCTAGTCTCTGTAAGCCCCCTCCCCTGCCTATTCCCACTCTCACTGCATATGAACAAATCAATGAAGCCAAAGATTGTGAGGTCAAACGTTCGGGCAATGGATAATGACAAAGTTTCACCTCAGTTTCCCCTTTAGCATTGTAAGCCTATAGAAGCGGAAAGAAGCTGCTTCTCAGGGAGCTAGGTGGTCAAGGCATTAGCCTCCGGCAGCTCCCGCTGAATAAAAAGCCATTTCCTTTCTCAGTTCTGTGTTCAACAGGTTTTGTCCCCCACCGATCCCACTACACCAGGGCAAGAAATGGAGACACTGTGGGGCTCATAATTCTCAGGAGATTTTGTGGCATGGAAGAATGTTTTACTGTGTTCTAGATTTTAGAGAACAACCATGCCATTGTTGTTCTTATTACATGAACATTTACCTGTAAATTCTCTTCTCCCCTCTAGTTGCCAGTGCAGTAACAACAAACCTAAGATTCATCACTGCAACTATGTATCCTTCATTGTTAGTACCTCTGTGGTTCGTACCACCACAACAATAACGGGATTACAGTCGACAAATTCAAAAACTGTTTAGAAAACGTAATACAGCAAAAGAGAATACAGCCAAAGAGGAAAAAGCCACATTCCTGAAAAATGACAGTAACATACAAAACCTGGCGTATATAAAACAATTCCCGGTAGTGTCATGTGAATTATGTGACTATGTATGTTACATTTTTGGATCTTCAAAAGGAATTAGTGACCTAGAAGAATTTTATGTCCACATAAAAGAGAGCAGAAGTAGCTGTCTCCTGCCAAAATCAACTCTACTTCATCTGGTTTCAGCTCTTTAGCACAAATTAGTAGCTTTGTTAGCGGTTTTTAATGCCTTGGCAGGAAACTAAAATGGGCCCTAAAGCTTTCTAGCTTGAAAATCATGAGTTTATGCTGTTACCGTGCTGATGTTCTGTGCTTGACCATGGTCACCACCACTTCTTAATAGCAGTGCTGAGATTAAAAGAAGAAGAAGGAAAACAAAAACAAACAAAAACAAAAACCTGATTCCAACCTCAGACAATGTCTCCTATACTGCCAGGCTTCCTTCTCAGTAAGCCTCATGGTGGCTTTTCATTAGGGAAATTTCAAATGCATTATATAAGTGTGAATCCAGCCCTCACATTTATGTAAGCAACAAGTACTTTCCACCGTCTGGTTGGCCCTTTGAAATATGACAAGCCTACTAGTCCAAGTCCAGCTCAGAATTCCTTTCCTATACTCTAAGGTCCAAGCTAAAATGAGTAAGTTTATATATACGATTAACAATTCAAATCAGCATTGACTTTTCTGGGGCAGGGGGTTTAAAGTAAATATTTATTTCATATTTTTTTGTTTGTTTGTTTGCCCATCTGGGTGGCTATTGTATATGTTAAAAAAATAATAATAGGTAACGAATGAAATCTGCGTAAAATAAAAACCAAGGGCCTTTTTTGTTTTTTTATTAGTATTTACAGATTGATTTTCAACTTGCACCTGCAATTTCTTATTGTAAGATCTTTTCTTTTTTAAACAAGCGTTAAAAGTCCTGAGAACTGAAGAGCTGTTTATTTTGTTGTTTCTGCTGATATGACTGCTATTACCACAAGCTTAAATAAGAGTGAGTACTTTCTCTCCAGGTAAGTACATCCTGTTCATAGGATTCATGCTTGCTGTGCATACAAGACAAGTTAGTTTTCTTTTCCAAACTTTTTATCATATTAGACTTTAAGTTCTGGGGTACATGTGCAGAGCGTACAAGTTTCTTACCTATGTATACACGTGCCACGGTGCTTTGCTGCATCCATCACCCTCCCATCTACATTTGGCGTTTCTCCTAACGCTATTCCTCGCCTATCCTCCCACACACTCCTTTCCCTCCCCTAGGCGGCAAGCCCCCAACAGGCCCCAGTGTGTCATGATCCCCTCCCTGTGTCCATGTGTTCTCATTGTTCAACTCCCACTTATGAGTGAGAACATGCGGTGTTTGGTTTTCTGTTCTTGTCCCAGTTTGCTGAGAATGATGGTTTCCAGCTTTATCCATGTCCCTTGCAAAGAGCATGGACTCATCCCTTTTTTATGGCTCCACAGTATTCCATGGTGCATATGTGCCACATTTTCTTTATCCAGTCTCTCACTGATGGGCATTTGGGTTGGTTCCAAGGGTTTGCTATTGTGAATGGTGCCTGTGTCTTTATAATAGAGTGCATGTGTCTAAGTGTGCATGTGTCTTTATAGTAGGATGATTTATAAGCCTTTGGGTATATATCCAGTATTGGGATTGCTGGGTCAAATGGTATTTCTATTTCTACATCCTTGAGGAATCACCACACTACCTTCCACAATGGTTGGACGAATTTAAACTCCCACAAACAGTGTAAAAGCATTTCGATTTCTCCAGATCCTCTCCAACATCTGTTGTCTCCCGCTTTTTTAATGATCGCCACTCTAACTGGCGTGAGATGGAATCTCGCTGTGGTTTTGATTTGCATTTCTCTCATGACCAGTGACAATGAGCTTGTTTTCATACTTTGGTTGGCTGCATAAATGTCTTCTTTTGAGAAGCGTCTATTCATATCTTTCATCCACTTTTTGCGGGGGTTGTTTGGTTTTTTCCTTAAAAATTTAAGTTCTCTGTAGATTCGGGATATCAGTCCTTCGTCACATGGATAGATTGCAAACATATTCTCCCGTTCTGCAGGAACGTTTTCCCAAAAACATTTGTTAACGAGTGAATCCTTTCCCCATTGCTTGTTTTTGCCAGGCTTGCCAAAGATCAGATGGACGTAGATGGGTGGAGTTATTTCTGAGGCCTCTCTTCTGTTTCACTGGTCAATCTATCTCTGTTTTGGTACCAGTACCGTGCTGTTTTGATTACTGCAGCCTTGTAGTGCAGTCTGAAGTCAGGTAACATGATGCCTTCAGCATTTTTCCCCCCCTTAGGATTGTCTTGGCTTTTTTGGTTCCATAGGAAATTTAAGGTGTTTTTTTCCCAATTCCGTGAAGAAAATCAATGGTAGATTGACGAGGATAGCATTGAAGGTATAAATTACTTTGGGCAGTATGGGCATTTTCACAATAGTGATTTTTCCTAATCATGAGCATGGAGTGTTTTTCCATCTGTTTGTGTCGTCTCTTACTTTGTTGAGCAGCGGTTTCTAGTTCTTCTTGAAGAGGTCTTTCACATCCCTTGTTAGTTGTATTCCTAGGTGTTTTATTCCTCTTGTAGCAGTTGTGAATGGGAGTTCACTCATGATTTGGCTATTTGTCTGTTATTGGTGTACAGGAAGGCTTGTGATTTTTGCACATTGATTTTGTATCCCGAGATTTTGCTGAAGTTGCTTATCAGCCTAAGGAGATTTGGACTGAGATGATAGGGTCTTCTAAATATGCAACCATGTCATCTGCAGATAGGGACAATTATCAGATTTCCTCTTTTCCTAATGGAATATGCTTTGTTTCTTTTTCCTGCCTGACTGCCCTGGCCAGAACTGCCAATGCTAAGTTGAATAGGAGTGGTGAGAGAGGGCATCCTTGTGTAGTGCCAGTTTTCAAAGGGAATGCTTCCGGTTTCTGCCCATTCAGTATGACATTGGCTGTGGGTTTGTCATAAATAGCTCTTATTATTTTGAGATACGTTCCATCAATACCTAGTTTATTGAGACTATTTCGCATAAAGGGTTGTTGAGTTTTGTCAAAGGCCTTCTCTGCATCTGTTGAGATAACTATGTGGTTTTCGTCTTTGGTTCTGTTTATGGGATGGCTTATGTTTACAGATTTGCATGTGTTAAACCAGACTTGCGTCCCAGGGATGAAGCCAAGTTGATCGTGATAGACAAGCTTTTTGATGGGCTGTTGGACTCAGTTTCCCAGTACTTTATTGAAGATTTTTGCATCGATGGTCATCACGGATATTGCCCTGTAATTTTCCTTCTTAGTTGTGTCTCTGCCACATTTTGGTATCCTGATGATGAGGCTGGTCTCCTGAAATGAGTGCAGGATTATTCCCTCTTTTTCTATTGTTTAGAATACTTTCAGAAGGTGTGGCTCCAGCTCCTCTTTGTGCCTCTGGTAGAATCTGGCTATGAACACATCTGGTCCTCCTTACTTTTTTGGTAGGTTATTGATTGCTGCCTCAATTTCAGAACTTGTTATTGGTCTATTCGGGGATTCAGCCTTGCTATCGGTCTACTCCTGGTTTAGTCTTGGGAGGGCGTAAGTGTCCAGGAATTTATTCATTTCTTCCAGATTTACTGATTTGCATAGAGGTGTTTATAGTATTCTCTGATGGCAGTCTGTACTTCTGTGGGATCCGTGGTGATATGCACTTTATCATTTCTTATCGCATCTATTTGATTATTTTCTCCTTTCTTCTTTACTATCAGCTAGCACTCTATCTATTTTGTTGGTCTTTTCATAAAACCGGCTCCTGGATTGTTGTTGTTGTATTAAATTTTTTTTTTTTTTGCCTGTCTATCTTTTTGAGTTCTTCTCTAATCTTAGTTATTTCTTGTCTTCTGCTAGCTTTTGAATTTGATTGATCTTGCTCTTCTAGTTCTTTTAATCATGACGTTAGGGTGTCGATTTTAGATCTTTCCTCGCTTCTCATGTGGGCATTAAATGTTGTAAGTTTCCTTCTACCCATTGCTTTGATCGTGTCCCAGAGATTCTGGTATGCTGTGTTTTCATTCTTATTGGTTTCAAACAACATCTTTATTTCTGCCTTCATTTCATTATCCATCCAGTAGTCGCTCAGGACCAGGCTGTTAAGTTTCTGTGTAGATTTGGGGTTTTGAGTGCCTTACTTAATCCTAAGTTTTAATTGGATTGCAAAAATTTTCTCCTGTTATTTAGGTTGCCTGTTCACTCTGATGATAGTTTCTCTTGCTGTGCAGAAGCTCTGAAGTTTAACTAGATCCCATTTGTCATTTTTGGCGTTTGTTGTCATTGCTTTTGGTGTTTTAGTCATTAGGTGCTTGCCATGTTTATGTCCTGAATGACACTGCCTGGATTTTCTTCTAGGATTTTTAGGGTTTTCGGTCTTATGTTTAAATCTTTCATCCATCTGAAGTTAATTTTTGTATAAGATATTAGGAAGGGATCCAGGTTCAGCTTTGTGCATATGACTAGCCACTTTTCCCAAAAACGTTTGTTAAAGAGTGAATCCTTTTCGCATTGCTTGTTTTTGTCAGGCTTGTCAAAGATCAGATGGATGTAGATGTGTGGTGTTATTTCTGAGGCCTCTCTTCTGTTTCATTGGTCTATCTGTCTCTGTTTCGGTAACAATACCGTGCTTTTTTGATTACTGCAGCCTTCTAGTGCAGTTCGAAGTCAGGTAGCATGATGTCTTTAGCATTTTTTTTCCCCTTAAGATTGTCTTGGCTTTTTTGGTTCCATATGAAATTTAAGGTGATCCAATATCTAGAAAAGCCCATCCTCTCAGTCCAAAAGCTTTTGAAGCTTATAAGCAACTTCAACAACATCTCAGGATACCAAATCAATGTGCAAAAATCACAAGCATTCCTTTACACCAAAACAGGTAAGCAGAGAGCCAAATCATAAACAAAGTCCCACTCACAATTGCTAACAGAATAAAATACCTAGGAGTACAGCTAAGAAAACAATTGAAGGCTCTCTTCAAGGAGAACTACAAACTGCTATTCAAGGAAATCACAGAGGACACAAACAAATGGAGACACATTCTATGCTTGAGGATAAGAAGAACCAATATTCTGAAAACAGCCATATTTTTTCAAAGTAATATATAGATTCAATGCTATTCCTATTAAACTGCCATGGACATGTTTTAGAGAATTAGAAAAAAAACATTTAATTCAAATGGAAGCAAAAAAGAGCCTGTATAGCTAAGACAATCCTAAGCAAAATAAAAAAGCTGGAGACATCGTGCTACCCAAGTTCTAAATACACTTCAAGGATACAATAACCAAAACAACATGGTACTGTTAAACAGTACCATGTTTATGTTTATTCTGTTCCATTGGTCTGTGTGTCTGTTTTCAGACACAATACCGTGTTTATGTTTATTTCTGTTCCATTGGTTTATGTGTTTTCACAAACAGACACACAGACAATTGGAACAGAATAGAGAATCGAGATGTAAGCCTGCATATCTGCAACCATCTGATCTTTGACAAACCTAACAAAAACAAGCAATGGAGAGACCGTTCTCTATATAGAACTGACTAGCTATGTGCAAAAAACGGTTACATTTAAGATTTAATCCATTGTGAATTAGCTTTTATATGTGGTGAGATATGTGGGTCTAGGTTCATTCTTCTTCACGTGGCTATATTCTGTTTTCTCAGCACCATTTATTGAATAGGGGAGCCTTTCCCCATTGCATATATTTGTCAACTTGAGTATTCAAAGTTGTACATATGTAGTTTTATTTCTGAGTTCTCAGTTCTGTTCCATTGATCCATATGTCTATTTTTTATAAGAGTGTCATGCTGTTTCGGTTGCTATAGACTTGTAGTATATGTCTGTGTGTGTGTGTGTGTGTGTGTGTGTATATACACACACACAGATATATGTTTTTATACATTTAAAAACTTCAATAAAAAATATTTATATACATATTTATATATAAATATTTATATACATTATGTATAGAAATGTACGATATTCAGATACATAAATATACATATTTATACATATAAATATATAAATATATGTGTTTGTGTGTGTGTGTGTGTATACGCACACATATATATATATCTATTTTTCCATTTAAGTTTTTTTTAAAGTTCCGGATACATGTGCAGGATGTGCAGATTTGTTACCCAGGTAACATATACACACGCATATCTGAGATGGGGCTAACTCTGTTACCCAGGTCAGAGTGCCGTGGTGTGTCCTCAGCTCACTACAACCTTTGCCTCCCAGGCTCAAGCCATCCTCTTACTTTAGCCTCCCAGGTGGCCGGGACCACAGGCATGTACCACCATGACCAGCTCATTTTTGTTTTGTTTTTTCCTAGAGATGCGGGTCTTGTTTTTTGCCCAGGCTACTCTTGAACCCCTGAGCTCAAGTGATCTGCTCACCTCAGCCTTCCAAAGTGTGGGATTACAGGTAAGATCCACTGCATCCAGCAACCTTGTAGCATAATCTGACATAGGTAACGTGCAGCCTCCTGTTTTGTTGTTTTTGCTTTGAAGTGTTGAAGCCATTTGACTGTCTTGTTTCATTTGTTTTATCGTTGTTGTTTGGTGCATGTGAATTTTAGGATTGTTTTCTTTGCACCTGCGAAAGGTGATCTTGTTATGGTGGTAGAAATTTCATAGAATCTATAGATTGTTTTGGGAATATGGTCATTTTAATAATGTTGAGTCTTTCAATCCATTAGCATAAGATGATTTTCCATTTGTTTGTGTCATCTACAATTATTTTCCTGTAGCTTTTATGGTTCTCCTTGCAGAGATCTTTTACTCCTTGAATACTCTCCTAACAGGCATTTTTTTGGTTGTTAAAGCTATTGTAAATGAGACTGACATTGACTTGGGGCTCAGCTTGATTGCTACTATTGAATCGTTTCCAGTTTTATTTCATTATTGTCAGCAGAAATACTTGCTATGAGTGCTACTTTTATGAATTTGTTGAGGCTGCTTTTGCGGGCTAAGATATGGTCTATTCTGGAGAATGGCTTGTTTCCTAAAGGAAAGAACATATATTTAGCCGCCATTGAGTGAAGTGTAAATGTCGATTGTGCCTACTTGGTCTAATGTGTAGTTTTACTACAGCATTTATTTTTTGATATACTGTCAGGATCAGCTGTTCATTACTCACAGTAGGGTCATTGTAGTCCTCTAATATTGTTGTATTGGAATCTACCCCTCCCTTTAACTTTATTGCTGTTTGCTTTATACACTTGGGAGCTCAAACGCTGGGTGCAAAAACACTGATACTTTTTTTTTTTTTGAGATGGACTTTCACCCTTGTTGCTCAGGCTGGAGTGCAATGGTGCGATCTCGGCTCCCTGCAACCTCTGCCTGCCGGGTACAAGCAATTCTCCCACCTCAGCCTCCTGATTAGCTGGGATTACAGGCATGCATCACTGTGCCCAGCTAATTTTGTGATTTTAGTAGAGACAGGGTTTCTCCCTGTTGGTCAGGCTGGTCTTGTACTCCCAACCTCAGGTGATCCATTTGCCTCGGCCTCCCAAAGTGCTGGGATTATAGGTGTGAGCCACTGTGCCCAGCAACACTTAAAACTGTTATAGTTTCTTGCTGAACTGACCCCTTTATTATTATGTGGTCACATTCTTTGTCTCTTTGCGCAGCCTTTGATTTGTGGTCTATTTTACATACATAAATTGAGGGGTTCCTCCTCGTTTTCGGTTTACAGTTCCATGGAATATATTTTTCCAGTCTAGCACTTTCAGTCTGTATGTGTCTTTATAGGTGACATAGGTTGTTTATCGTAGGCAGTCATCAGGCCCTATATCTTTTATCTATTCAGCCCATCTATGCTTTATTTTATTTTATTATTTTGAGACAAGGTCTTGTTCTGTCACCCAGGCAGGAGTGCAGTGGCATAAGCTCTATTCACTGTAGCCTCAACCTTCTGGGCTCAAGCAGTCTTCCCACCCTAGTCTCCTGAGTAGCTGGGACTGCAAGCACAACGTCCACAGCTGGCTAATTTATATGTTTTTGGTAGCAACACCATTTCATCATTTTGCCCGACTAGTCTCCAACCCATGCACTCAAGTGATCTGCCTTCTTCACCCTCCCAAAGTGTTGGGATTACAGATGTCAGCCACCAGACCCAGCCCACTCTACATATTATAAGTAAACAATTTAGTCCATTTGCTTTAAATATTATAATGAGTAAGTACAAGCTTAACTACTGCCATTTTGTCATGTGCTTTTCTTGTTTTGTAGCTCCTCTCTCTTCCTTTTTTGTGGTAAAATAATTTGCTCTGACACTTCTCTCTTCCTTTCTCTTCTTGAGGTTAAATAACTAGTTCTGAAACAATGTCTTAATTCACTGCTTTTAATTTTTCGTAAATCTCTTCTAGATTTATGCATAGTATTAACAATGATTGAGGCTTAGAGAACTTACCTTAGATAAGAAGGAAAATGTTAAAAATACATAAACGCACACAAGAATACACACAAAAAAACTCTTCAATTTAACTGCATTTCTTCTGCCTTAAAAAGGTTTTCTCATATTTTTCTGTTGCCTAAATCTTAACAGGCTGCTGTAGTTTGATATATTTGTCTTCTGGCCTTTATAGTAAGTAGAGTTATAAGTGGATTGTCCACTGGAATTACAGTACTATTTAGACTATTTGGTGTTTCTGTTATAATAATTTTAACAGTGGGCTTTATACCGGTAATTATTTTCTTGTTCCATGTTAGTGTTTTTTTCTTTCAGATTGAAGCACTCCCTTCAGCATTTCTTGTAAGAAGAGTCTGGCTCTAGTGAATTATCACAGGCTGGTGGTGCTAAATTCTTTTCTTTTTTTTCTTTTCTTCTTGATCTAGGGAAGACTTCATGTATCTTTCAGATTTAAATTACAGTGTTGCTGAATACAGTATTCTTTAATTACATTTTCTTTTCACCACTTTAAAAACATTCCTTCCTGGCCCCTGTTTTTCATTGAGAAGTCTGTTGCCAGATAAATTAAAATTTTTTGGCTTTTTTGAGACAGAATCTCGCCCCGTTGTCAAGGCTGAAGTGCCGTGGCATAATCTCGGCTCACTGCAATCTCCACTTCCCAGGCTGAAGTGATTCTCATGCTTCAGCCTCCTGATTAGCTAAAATTACAGGCATGTGCCAACACACCCAGTTAATTTTCTGTATTTTTCAATAAAAATGGGATTTTACCATTTGACCAGGCTGGTCTTGAACTCCTGGCCTATAGTGAGCCACCTGCCTGGGCCTTTCAAAGTGCAGGGATTACAGGCATCAGCCACTGTGCCCATCCAAAATTTATTTTTATGTTATTTGCTTCTATTGTCTTACTTCTTAGGGGATTCTCTGTCCTTGATCTTTCAGAATTTCATTATTATTGGTGTTGGAAATAAATCGTAATGTCTGGTGTTGAACAAAACAACTGAAACTCAAAAAGGAAAAGTTTCTTAGCAAGGCAGAAGGGTTCTGCAGAAGCGTTACTTCTGCAGAAGCATTCTTCTTGCATACGGAGCAGTGGCAAGAGCACCCCGAACAAAGGAAAGCAGGGGTTTTATTTCCCTAATGCATTTCCTGTTTCTGTGTCCTCCCCCTGTGAATTGTTGTCAGACCACACAATCTAAACTGATCCCAACTGGCTAGAGTCAACATTTTTCCTATATAAGGGAGGGATGTTGGCTACAGGTTTCAAGGGAGAGGTAATATGCAGAACACGACAAAGAACCAGAAAGCTTACTGTTTATACCTAACAACTTAAAGTAAGGTGGTGTGAGTCTGTTAGAAGCTTGGCAGGTCAGGCAAGAAAGATTACTTGTACAATACAACAAAGAAGAGTGGCTGGGCACGGTGGCTCATGCTTGTAATCCCAGCACTTTGGGAGGCTGAGGCGGGCGGATCGCCTGAGGTCAGGGGTTCGAGACCAGCCTGACCGGCATGGTGAAACCCTGCCTCTACTAAAATACAAAAATTAGCCAGCTATAGTGGCACTCACCTGTAATTTCAGCTACTTGGGAGGCTGAGGTAGGAGAATCACTTGAGCCCAGGAGGTGGAGATTGCAGTGAGCCAAGATCACACCAGTACACTGCAGCCTGGGCAACAAGAATGAGCCTCTGTCTGAAGAAAGAAAGAAAGAGAGAAAGGTAGAGAGAAAGAGAGAAATAGGGAGAGAGAGAGAGAGAGAGAGAGAAAGAGAGAGAGAGAAAGAGAGAGAGAGAGAGAGCAGTGCAGCCTGGGCAACAAAAGTAAGCCTCTGTCTCAAGAAAGAAAGAAAGAGAGAAACAGAGAGAGAGAGAGAGAGGGGGGTGGGGGGAGAGAGAGAGGGAGAGAGACAGAGAAGAAAGGAAAGAAGGAAAGGAAAGAATACAACAAAGGACAAGAGAGTGAAAGCTTTTGAAGAGGAACTGTTTGTTCCTAACATATGCATTAGGATAGCCTTACCTGGATTGATTTGGTTTGGTGACCTCTGATCTTCCTGTACCTAAATATTTCTCTTTCTTACATTTTGAAGAGTTTTCTGTTATTATTTACTTGAGTCAGCTTTCTACCTCTGCCTCCTTCTCAACAACCTCTTGAACCACTAATAATTCTTAGGATTCATTTTGAGCTAATTTCCTATGTTTAGTAAGTGATCTTCATTTTTTTTTTCATTCTCTTTTTATCTACTCTGTATATTTTCAAACAGCCTTTTTTTAAGCTCACCAATTCTTGCTCTGCTTGCTTCCTGCTGTTAAACCCTCTAATAAGATTTTCAGAACCATAAATGTATTTCTCAGTTTCAAGATTTCTGTTTGATTTTTAAGTTATTTTCATCTTTTCATTAACTTTCTGTAATTGTTGTTCAATTACTTTTCTGGGTTATCTTGGACTATGTTCCCTTAAATCTTTTATTCTGAATTTAAAAAAAGTTTTTTTCCTTTCAATCATCAAGTTTATAGTCATAAGAGATAATATTTTGAATTATTGGCCAAAGAGTTCACATATCCCGTTCCACTAGGTGTAGTCTTTGCTTTGGTTTCTTTCTTTGTATGGGAAAGTTATAGCTCCTGTTTGCTATCATTTCTTATTGATATGCATCTATGTTTTTGCCTGGAAGGAGTAGTTATTTAACACGGTATTGGATATGTTTGCTAACCAGCTAGCATCAAAATGGCAGTATCAACTTCACACATAACAATATTAACCCTCAATGTAAGTGGACTAAATGCCCCAATCAAAAGACACAGACCGGCAAATTGCATAAAAAGCCAAAACGCATCGGTGTGCTGTATCCAGGAAACAAATCTCATATGCAAGGATACACAAAGGCTCAAAATAAAGGGATGGAGGAAGATTTACCAAGCAAATGGAGAGCAAAAAGAAGCAGGAGTTGCAATTCTCATCTCTGGTAAATTAGACTTTAAAGCAACAGAGATCATAAGAGACAAAGAGGGACGTTACATAATGGTAAAAGGATCAATGCAACAAGAAGAGCTAACGATCCTAAATATATACGCACCCAATACAGGAGCACCCAGATACATAAGGCAAGTTCTTAATGACTTACAAAGAGACTTAGACTCCCACACAATAATAGTGGGAGCCTTTAACACCCCATTGTCAACATTAGACAGATCAACCAGACAGAAAATTAACAAGGAGGTCCGGGACCTGAACTCAGACCTGGACCAAGCAAACCTAATAGACATTTACAGAACTCTCCACCCCAAATCCACAGAACATACATTCTTCTTAGCACCACATCACACCTACTCTAAAATTGACCACATAATTGGAAGTAAATCACTCCTCAGCAAACGCAAAAGAACGGAGATCGGAATCTCTGGGACACATTTAAAGCAATCTCTAGAGGAAAATGTATAGCAATAAGTGCCCACATGAGAAGCAAGGAGAGATCTAAACTTGACACCCTATCGTCAAAATTGAAAGAGCGAGAGCAGCAAGATCAAAAAAACTCAAAACCTAGCAGAAGGCAGGAAATAACTAAGATCAGAGCAGAACTGAAGGAGATAGAGACACAAAAAAAAACTTCAAAAAAATCAATAAATCCAGGAGCTGGTTTTTTGAAAAGACCAACAAAATACACAGACCACTAGCCAGATTAATAAATAGGAAAAGAGAGAATAACTAAATTGATGCAATAAAAAACCATAAAGGGGATATCACCACAGATTCCACAGAAATTCAAACCACCATCAGAGATTATTACAAACAACTCTATGCACATAAGCTAGTAAACCTGGAAGAAATGGATAAATTCCTGGACACTTGCCTCCTCCCAAGCCTAAACCAGGAAGAAGTAAAAACCCCGAATAGAACAATAACAAGGTCTGAAGTTGAGGCAGCAATTAATAGCCTACCAACCAAGAAAAGCCCAGGTCCAGATGGGTTCACAGCCAAATTCTACCAGACATTCAAAGAGGAGCTGGTACCATTCCTTCTGAAACTATTCCAAATTATCCAAAAAGAAGGAATCCTTCTCAAATCATTTTACGAGACCAACATCATCCTGATACCAAAACCCCGCAGAGACTCAACAAGAAAAGAAAACTTCAGGCCAATACCCATGATGAACATAGACGCAAAAATCTTCAATACAATACTGGCAAGCCGATTGCAACAGCACATCAAAAAGCTTATCCACCATGATCAAGTAGGCTTCATCCCGGGGATGCAAGGCCGGTTCAACATACGCACAAGTCTACAAACGTAATTCACCACATATGCAGAACCAAAGACAAAACCACATGATTATCTCAATTGATGCAGAGAAGGCCATTGACAAAATTCAGCATCCCTTTATGCTAAAAACCCTCAATAAACTAGGTACTGACGGAACGTATCTCAAAATAATAAAAGCTATTTACGACAAATCAACAGCCAATATCATACTGAATGGGAAAAACTGGAATCATTCCCTCTGAAATCTGGCACTAGACAAGGATGCCCTCTCTCTCCACTCCTATTCAATATAGCACTGGAAGTTCTAGCCAGAGCAATCAGGCAAGAAAAAGAAATAACGGGTATTCAAACAGGAAAGAAGGAAGTCAAATTGTCTCTATTTGGAGACGACATCATTGTATATCTAGAAGACCCCATCGTCTCAGCCCCAAATCTCTTGAAACTGATAAGCAGCTTCAGCAAAGTCTCAGGATACAAAATCAATGCGCAAAAATCACATGCATTCCTATACACCAATAACAGACTTAAAGAGAGCCAAACCAAGAACAAACTTCCATTCACAATTGCTACAAAGAGAATAAAATACCTAGGCATAAAACTAACAAGGAACGTAAAGGACCTTTTCAAAGAGAACTATAAGCCACTGCTCAACGATATAACAGAGGACACAAACAGATGGAGAAACATCCTGACCAACATGGTGAAGCCCCGTCTCTACTAAAAATACAAAAATACAAAAATTAGCTGGGTGTAGTGAGCTGAAGCACTAACGCTAGTGGGTTTCACAGCCAGTGCTTCAGTCTGAGCTGAGCCCTGAATGATCCAGCTCTGTCGAGGAAAGGGGCAACTTGCCATTAAAGAGGCGGGACTAGTCTTC
Source organism: Cebus imitator (assembly GCF_001604975.1). Lineage (NCBI taxonomy): Eukaryota > Metazoa > Chordata > Mammalia > Primates > Cebidae > Cebus > Cebus imitator. Next base: position 2,213 of record NW_016108605.1, on the reverse strand, counting down.
ATGTTTTCACAAAAATACCAGAAAGCCTATGTAGCAACAGGACGTAGCAACTGGACAGTGTCCTTGACAACCCAGCAGCATCTCCAGGTCAGCAGAAGGAGGGGCACCCACCATTAAAGAGGCAGGCCTAACCTCCCAGTGTAAAGTAAAAGACACAGGACGCATACACAGCAACCTGATGAAGTCCCTGGAAACCCAGCAGCGCCTCAACAGGCAGTCAGATGACCTCATCAAGCAGCTCCCTGAGATCAAAGCTAAAAACCCACAAAGATGGGATGGAACTAGTGCAAAAAGGCTGAAACCATCCAAGACCAGAACACCCCTTCTCCTTCAAGGGATCCCAATTCCTCACCAACATGGGAACAAAACACGACGGAGAATGAGTTCCAGGAATTGACAGAAACAGGCTTCAGAAGGTGTGTAATAACAAACTTCTCTGAGCTAAAGGAACACGTACTAACCCAATGCAAAGAAACTAAAAACCTTGAAAAAAGGTTAGATGAAATGCTAACTAGAATAACCAGCTTAGAGAAGAACATAAACTACTTGATGGAGCTGAAAAACACAGCATGAGAACTATGTGAAAGACAGTGTGGCGATTCCTCAAGGACCTAGACATAGAAATTCCATTTGAGCCAGCAATCCTATTGCTCGACATATATCCAAAGGATTATTAATCGTTCTATTATAAAAACACATGCACACGTATGTTCATGCAGCACTGTTTACAATAGCAAAGATCTGGAAGCAACCCAAATGCCCATCGATGATAGGCTGGACAAGGCAAATGTGGGACATATATACCATGGAATACTACACAGCCATGAAAAATGATGAGTTCATGTCCTTTGTAGGGACTTGGATGAGTCTGGAAACTATCATTCTCAGCAAACTGACACAAGAACAGAAAATCATGTTCTCTCTCATAGGCAGGTGTTGCACAACGAGAACACATGGACACAGGGAGGGGAGCATCACACACTGGGGTCTGTTGGGGTGACTAGCGGAGGGACAGCAAGGGGTAGGGAGGTTGGGGAGGGATAACGTGGGGAAAAATGCCAGATATAGGTGACGGGGGAATGGAGGCAGCAAACCACATTGCCATGTGTGCACTTATATAACAATCCTGCACATTCTGCACATGTGCCCCAGAACCTAAAGTGCAATAAAAAATATATATATAAAAGAAAAGAAAAGTGAGACTCCATAGCAACAACAAGAAAGAAATAGGGAGAACCGGGTTGCGGGGAGGGAGATGGAGGCAGGGAGGGTAAGAAAGGGGAAAGAAAAGATCACACACTGAGATATTTTGATCTCATACCCTAAAGGGGGAAGACTAGCTTGATTTCCAGAGCTTGTCACCTTATGTGTCAGATTTTCAAGAGACATATAGGAGGCATGCAAAGAAGCAGAATATATTACTAATACCGAAAGAGAAAAGCACACAAAAACAACTGTTCCAGTGAAGCCCAGGTGATGGACTTAGAAGACAAATATTTTTGTAAAGATTCCTAGATTTTATTTCTTAGCTATATCTTAATTTATTTGATTTTTTCCATTGACAAATAATTTTGAATTCTTCTTTCATATGCAACATGATACTTTGAAGTATTCATTGCAGAATGATTAAATATAGCTAATTAACAAATGTATCATCTTATGTAGCACATTTTTGTGCTGACAGCACATAACACCTCTCTCTACATTTAACAAAAATACAATATATTTGCACTAACTACAGTCACCATGCTATGTAATATATATCTTAAAATTTGTTCTTCCTAACTAATTGTAACTATGTGTCCCTTGACTAACATCCCCCTTGTTTCCACCTTTAAGGTAATGTTGGCCTTGCAGAGTCAGTTGAAAGTATTCCCTTCTTTTCAATTTTCTTGAAGAGTTTGAGAAGAATTGTTAGTAGTTATTTCAATGTGTGGTAGAATTCAGCAGATAAGCCATTAGGTCCTGGGCTTTTCTTTGAAAGATATTTTATTAGTCATTCAGTTTTAGCCTACTAATTTTGGGTTTAGTCTGTTCTTGTTTTTGTAGTTTCTTAAAGTGCAGCATTAGGTTGCTTATTTCACACTCTTCTTTCTTGGTGTATATGTTTATTGCTGTAAACTTCCATCTTAGAACACTTTTGTTGTATCCAATAGATTCTGGTATGTTGTGTTTTCATTTTCGGTTATCTCAATAAGTTTTTAGACTTTTCT
>NW_016108604.1:23638-24793 GCF_001604975.1 Cebus imitator | reverse complement strand
GCTGTGACCACAGGCATGCACCACCTCACCCAGCTAATTTTTTGTATTTTTGGTAGAGATGGGATTTTGCCATTTTTGCTCAGGCTGGTTTCAAACTCCTGAGCACAAGTGGTCTATTGGCCTTGAGCTCCTAAAGTTCTGGGATTACAAGTATGAGCAGCCACACCCAGCTGATTCTTTATAACAAATTCTACCCATGTAAATAATTATTGTTTCTGTCTCCTGATTAGACCCAACTTTATACCAAGAGTGGTCCCAGAAGACAAACCGATAAGTATGGGCTTTGGGGTTTAGTTTGCTCATTGTCATTGCTCATGGTCATGGCTCAGAGCTCCTGCCTAATGGAATATGAGATACTGGTCATTCAGATTGTGCAGTGGCATATCATTTAATCAAGCCATGTGAATCACCTGTGGTTGATTGTGGGGATGTGCCACCTGAATCAAGGACTTTGGGAGTCATCTGGGGGCTACACTTGACTATATGTCAGTGATGATGGCCATGGAGCCAGATGGTTTACTCTGAGTGTGACTTATGTAGAGATAGTAGCAAGCTTAGTCCTCTCTCAGCTTAGATGATGGTCTAAAACCAAAAAGGCTTCCATGAATCCCCAAATACCTCATTTTTCGAAGCCAAAGGATGGATATTGGATATTGCTGACAATCAAACACAGAGTGGTTTTCTGAAGTGCAAAATTATTTAATTCACAGTCTCACTCTGGAGTCCTCAAAGGACAGGTATTGCCTCCTTCTTCATCTTAGGGTAAAAGCATTAACTCTTTTATTATTAAATGTGATGTTAGCTGCATATTTCTTTGAAGATGTTCTTTATCAGGTTGAGTAAGTTACATTCTGTTCCTAGTTGGCTGAGAGTTTGTATCATGAATGGGTATTGAATATCATCAAATGATGGTTCTGTATCAACTGATATAATTATTCTGTTTTCTTTAAATTATTAACACAGTAGATGGCATTGATTGGTTTTCAAATATGAGACTATCTTTACATAACTGGAATGAGGGTAAGTTGTTAGCTTTTAATAGAGTAAAATCAAATTCTTGACCTCACACACAAATTATAGAAGACTGTTGTAGAGACAAACCAAAAACACTGAAGATGAGTTTGAATTAAAAATTAAAAACAATGCAGGGACTTA
>NW_016108604.1:20693-21769 GCF_001604975.1 Cebus imitator | reverse complement strand
CAATCTAACTAATCCAGTGTTGAAAAATAAAAACAACAGATATTAGAAAACATGAATTAAAAGTTAAATAATAATAAATCAAGGTTTGTGACATTATTTAAAGGGATATTATAGGCTTATATATGCACATATAAAAAGAACAATAGCTGAAAAATGCAATCTAAGCATCCAACTGTGTAAGCAAGAAAGAGAAAAGCTAAGCAAGGAAGAAAAGATTAAGAAAAAATGTTAAGAACAGAAACTAATTAAGCAGAAGGCAGTTCTAACACTGCCACAAAGTGGTTCTTGGAAAGATGACAAAATTAATAACATAGTAGCATTTTGAAAATTCTCCTTATGACCTAAAAACCTTCTATCAAGGGGCATGGCAAGTCTAGGCAGGAAAGAAGAGAACCTGACCTGCACCCCACCATACATGGGGTCACACACCCTCATATCATGCTGTTTTCCATCCGAAGCATTTATTTTAAAGTTCCTCATTGAAAGATAAAGATGATGCACCCAATTATTTGTGAGGTTATAAACTTACGAGTTAGAATACTTCCCCAATTTAAAATAACTAGTTGTTTGAACATCTGATTCATTCCTCTAACATTAAGGAGCAGACGCCACGGGACTGAAGACATTTTCTCAGCCCATAGTCTATGCCCAGAACACTTTTCATATTCCTGGTTCAGAAGCTATAAAATAAAACTTTTTTAAACTGTCTCTAATCATTGTGTCATTCAACAGCATGACTTCAACCACCACCAAAACAAAAAAGGTAAGGGAAAATATGAAATCAGTATATTAATAAAGCTTATAGGAATAAAAATTTTATATTTTTTCAAACCTGATAAGTAATGATGTTCAAATTAGTATGATTTTTAAAACAAAGTACACTTTTCTGAAGCCACTTAACTGATATACAGCTAAGAAAAGATGATATTCAATTCCACAGAAGCTGTCAACAAATGAATATTGTTAGTAAGATGTACAAACCAGATCATGTGGTGTTTTGTAGCTTTAGGTCTTCCCATAGACACTGTGCAGAAAGTTAGGATTATGGTGTTCTGAAGATGTAACCACTATGAACT
>NW_016108604.1:17483-20534 GCF_001604975.1 Cebus imitator | reverse complement strand
CATCTGTGACATTTAGGTGCATATGCTGCAGACAAAAAAGTATCATATGCACATTAATACACACCCACTTACATAGATTCACATATATAAATATGCACATGAACATACACATAATTACAAACAATAGCATACACAGAAACATTCACATACATGCATGTAAACATAGACATACATGCACACCTACTTACACATATATCCATGCATGTGTACACATACCTATACCTAATCATGCATGCACATACTCATACACATGAGTAAGCACACACATGTATACACATACAAGTGCACACTCAACCACTCACTCCATAGATGTTCAATAAATAATTTTAAAATTGAGTTTTTGAAAATGTAAAAACATCTAAATAAATAAAAACCAAATGCAATATATAAATGTTCATATAGATGACTAAGATTTTAGCAAAATAAATGTTCTTGAACATATTGTAATTGTTATAAACAGAGCACCAATATAAACCTCAAGTGTTCTCCTTCATGAGTGTGTTCTATTTCATCCCTGCCTCTTTTTCTAAACTCCTGCTGCCCCGATTCTCTCGTCTCTCCTCTTGTGATACCTCAGTCCGACCTGAACGTAGCAGAAGTTTAATGCTGAAAATAGCTAGCACATTACAGACTCATTGAAATTGTCACCCCTTTCACAGCCTTTGAAAGCCTGAAACTCGCCTAGGAATTTTGGGTATTTTCTAAGGATTTTTACTTGAGAACTTCCTTCATCCTCATAATTTTCATGTATAATAACTTTTCTACTCTCAACCCAGAAGTAGAACTTTATTTTACACTTAATTTTGTGAAATTTTAATATTTTAGTTGTTATGACTTCCATTAACTTTTACTATCTTTACACTGGGAATGACACAAAATGTCAAAGATATTTAAAATTCATAAAACTAAGTTTAGCAATAATACAAATAATCACAGCTCTAAATGTTACTTTTATGTTAGAATCATAATTCTGAGCTGTGAAAGATACACAAAGACTAATGAAGCTTGCTTCACACACACACATACTCAAAAACACTTTGTCAAACTTTCGTTATTTTCCAGTCCAAGAATTCAGCATTTCCTCATTTTAGTGGTCTTGATACTACTTCTTCTTATTCTGCCCAAAATACAGTCCCCATTTCTCTGAGTTTTAAAATATGTGTGCCTGACCTGTGAGGCTGGAGTTAGTGGGACTGAGCTGATGACCGGCTGCTTGTGGTGGAGAGCAGAACTACGCACCCCAAGCCTGGCTTCTTCCTAGGAGGTGCTGAAACTGGGTTGCTGGGGACATGGGAGACTAACAGGACTAACCCTTGGAGAGCTCAGGACTAGCTCTCCAGGGGTTAACGGGAGCCAGGTAACATCTGTGTTCCATGGGGAAAGAATAGAAAATGGACCCAGGTGTGTCTTTGACAGTTGCACAGGGGCAGTTGGAAGGAGGGATCTGGAAGGCCAGGAGGGCGCAGGGATCCAGGGATGAGTGTTTGTGGAGGGGCTGCGCTTTGGCATCCTCCTCCCACTGCCCCACCCCCACCCAGCTCAGGAGCCCTTCGTGAAGAGAAGACCACAGCTCTGTGCTGCCGGCCTGGGCCCCCAGTCCCCAGTCCCAGAGGGGATGCCCAGGGCTCAGTTACATAAGGACAGCAGTGTGATTCAATAAAGAATCTCCTGTCTCCTCTGAAAAGATTTAGTGACTCATGGCTGAGCCCCAGCTTTCCTCCCTCCATGACGAATTTCATCCTCATCCTCTGCGTAGCCTGGAACTCCTCACTCTGTTACTCCCCTGCACCGAGTAACCCACCCTCGCCACCTCCTCTCTGAAGAAGAACAGCGGGAAGGTAAGGAGTCTTACGGAGAATGGCTCAGAGAATAACTCTTAGGGAGGATAATTATTTTGTTCTTGCTCTCATTTTCACTTTTCCAAATCAACTAGATTTCTAGTTGAAATCACATCATCCCTCTAGGGACAGGCAGGGAAGGCAAAGGTTAGAGTGAGCATAGGATTTTCATCCCAAGCTCTCAGACCATCTGTGGGTCAGGGGAAATGAAGCACTGGGACTTGGTAGGGTGAGGTCTCTGTGGGAGGACAGGCTCTGAGCCCAGGTGCATCAGTCACCTTCCCAGAGCAGGTGCCTTAGGGCCCAGCCCCTGTGTGGGATGATTTTGGGGCTGTGCTGAGCCCAAGAGCCTCCCAGCAGAGCCTGGAGCTGTCTCTGGCCTCCTCAGAAACAGAACCCTCCCTGTCAGCTCAGCAGAGCCTGCGGGCCTGAGGCTCCATGTTTCTTGAGCAGAGGAACAGGGACTGAGGACATCCAGGGTGGACTTTATGTAGAAAATCCCTGTTTGCATTTTTCAAAGAAGTAAAACATAAAATATGATTCAGTTTTAATATGAGTAAAAGGAACTACAAGAAGACAGAGCTCCACGAGCTAGATGGAGACAGTCTTGTCATTCGTGAGCACCGCCTGTCTGTAGCTTGTCTAGGAAGACGGGAAGAACTGGTCTCAGCCCCTCACTCTTTCTTGTTTCTCAGGCGCAAATGGAGCTCAGACCAAGGATCAGCATCAGAAATAATAGCAGTGTGCTGAAAGGTAAGGCTTTGCCCATCCCAGGCCCCCCTCCAAAATATGCGACATAGCTTTGCCTATTGCTAGGGAGTCATTTTGAGAGGCCTGACTAGGAAGTTCCCAGGAATTGAAGAACCCAGGATCTTTCTCAGATTCCCTGCTGTAATGAAGCCCTGGGTAGATGAGGCAGAAAATGGGTGTGGCACAGTGGGGAGGCAGGGGAGGTGGGCAGGCAGGGACCAATGACAACCTGAGTGTGCAGCAGGGGCCTCCGGCTCCACGTGGACACCTGTCTATCTCAGCTAAGGCGGGCTCCTCTTTGCAATCACCCATCCTTTCTCTCCACGAGGTGGCTGTGAGGACCATGAGGGGTGTCTGTGGAAGAACTTTGTCAGTGACATATGCTTCCCACTGCCTGCCTGGCCATTACTTTCCATACCATGTGGCCTTGGACACAGCTGTGTGAACTCCAGGGTGAAATCCC
>NW_016108604.1:13220-17291 GCF_001604975.1 Cebus imitator | reverse complement strand
CCTCTGAAAAGGTGAGGCATCTCCTTCCATCCCATGTCCTCCTTCTTACCAGGGGCTAGGATGCAAGTCGTGGCCTAGGCCTGATCTGGGAGTGAGGGACCATGGAAAACAACACATGTGACTAAAGCCCTGGGGCCAGGGATAGGCAGAGCTCTGTGAAGTCAGCAGGGGAGGATTTGGGGTCCAAGGGTGGCAGGTGCCCAGCCCTCCCGGCCTCCCAGACCCGCTGCTCATGGCTGCAGCTGGCGCCTCCTGTCTCCTTTCTTGAGTGTCTTGAAGCCCTGGTGAGAGCAGCTTTTATCAGCCCATAAGACCCCCCATGTGAGGAGTAAAAACCAGTGCCTGCCAGAGCCCACCAGCCGCGTGAGGAGCGTGTGAGAGATGCTTCTCCAGCCCGCGTGACCTCATAGACTTCCCTGGTCCTCTGGCCTCCACCCTGTCTGCAGGTTCTGTTGGGCGCTGTCATCCCTGGATTTCTCTTGGCCAGCAGAGCCTCTGCTTTCCCTAGAACACCTTCAACCTGGCCACGTATGCTTTCCCCCCTTGACAGGCCCCCAGTTCTGTGGTCTCACTTCTACCTGCACCCCCCAACCCTAGCCTGACTGGTCCTCACAGTGACAGGATGGCACACCCACTGGGTACTGTCCCTCAGAGCCTGTCTCCACAGGACGGCCGGCCATTGCCTTCTCCTGTCCCAGTGATCCTGGGCCTCAGTCGCTCCAGTGATCCTATCTAAAACCTCTCCTGGTGGCAAGAGGTGGCCCGAGCCTGGTGCATTTCTGCCTTTGTGACAGTGACAATCCCAGCCACAGCGTCTTTCTCTGGAGAGACCACACACACAGGCAGATGAGGCGGTTGCCCTACTTTCCTCAACCCTGATGTCCAGGAGACACCCGTCACCAAGACAGCAGGGATGAAGATGTGGAAGGAGAAGGGGAGGAGCAGTCAGACAGGCCCTGGTGTTATCTGAGAAATACGATGAAGACAATGGGTGCTGAGGGGGCACCACGGTCCCACAACCCTTCGGGAGCACAACAGCCCAGCTAGAGCCACTGGCTGGTCCTCAGCAGATGTCTGATGCCACCGCCTTGGGGGCCCATTTACAGAAGAAATACAGCCAGCTATTCTAGGGCCGCCCTTCTCTGCACAGCGAGTCCCTGGGGCCACAGCCTGGGTTTCTAGGAAGGCTTCATCCCCCAAATCACACTCTGTTTCATTCAATGAATCCTCTAATTCTTTTCCAGTTCAAACTCTAAAGTACCTGCAAAGCCTTCCCAGGCCTGGCCCTGGCCCCAGCATGTAGCCCAACCCCAACCTTTAATCCAACCTGGCCCTGGACTCTGGCACAGAGTCCCCTCTCCCAAATCTACTCTACTCTTCCCCATCCTGGGTTAGGGGCGGTGGAGTACCTTGCCCTACATCCCAGGAGAAGCCACAGTCTCTCATCCTAACTGAAAACCAACATCTGGAATGGCCTTTGCTTAAGCCACTACAGTGGAGCTGCGTTTTCCTCTCGCTAAACCTCTCAGGTGGTCTTTAGACAGCCCACTCCCCACCTTCCTCAGACAGTCCGGCTTCCCAGAGCCCAAATTCAGCTCCAACCTTCCCAGGGATGCCATCAAGCTGAACACAGGAGCAACAGCAGCAGTCAAAGGAGTTTCACCAAAGATGAACAGCTGTGCAGCCCTTCCTGCAGAGTCCAGACACTGGCACCTGATATGGCCTCAGAGGGAAGTCCCAGAGAGGTGGCAGTGTCAGGAAGATGTCTTGTCCTCCAAGCCTTCTGAATTTTCCAGGGAGAGCAACAAGGATGTGCAGAAGATGGAGTCCGGGAGCTCTGGAATGTTCTCTGAGGAGGGCTCCGTAAGCTTCACACTAGAACAGGAGAAGAGCCAGGATGGAGGGCTGGAGAGGGTCCCAGAAGATCCAAGGGGAAGCTTAGGAAGGACATTAGTGACGGTTCTGCAGAAAGACAAGAAGAAGTCAGAAGGGGACTTCAGGAGGTCCTGAAGTATTAGTAAGTTTCTCACTCAGGGGCCGAAACTAGAAGCATCTGGAAAACGACCTGCAAGTCCATTTGGGCGGGAAGGTGAGGAGGTCAGTGAAGGTGTGGTTCCCGTGAGTGTGCCTCTCTCCCGGCTCACTGCCGGCCATGCTGCTCCCGAGCCTGACAGCCACGGGAGACCCAGGAACCCAGCATCCGGGAGGGCTCGGAAATCTCACGTGGATGCCCCACAGCAGCTGTCTTTCCTCCATCCCTATACCCAACAGATGCTGGAAGCCCATATTAAAAGGTTTCAAGCAATGCACAGGTGGGGTCCAAGTCTCCAGTCCCTGGAGCCCCTAATTCTCCAGGCAGGTGAGGCTCAGCCCCTGCCCCTCCCACACTCCACGTTTCCCTCCTTGGCTACCTGCCAATCTGGGGCCGACTCCTTCACAGCTCAGGTTGCCAAATTTCTGGGAGAACAGCCTCAGAAACTAGAAGAAGAGAAAAGCCAGAATGGAGGGCTCCTAGTCTAGGAGGGAAAGAATGACAAAAATGTCAGTCCCCAGCCTAGACAGTCCTCTCCTTGTCCCCTCACCTGTGAGAGGGACCCTATCTGGTGACAATCGCAGGCGCTCAGTTGCTCCTCGGACTGGACAGGAGGGCTGGTGGCCTTCTCAGCTCCTCACATGCAGCCTTGCAGGGGGAATTTGGAGAGCCAGCCTAGAGCTGCATCTGAGTCCAGCAATGGCCAGGAACCAGCTATGGGAGGAGACAGACCCGTGTGGTGGCAGAGCTGTGCTGGAATTTATCCCAGGGTCCTGATCTGCAAGGGATGAAGACACCATGAAGCCAGTGGAGGCCAAGGAGGAGAAACCCTCTCCTTGGGCAGTCACCTCAGGATCCAGTGTGATCACAAATGCCCAAAGTGTTCATATGAATCTGAGGAGTATGGGATCTGTAGAGACCAGCAAGTCTCCAACTGTCTAGAACTTCTGTTGCTTTGGATCCAGGACAGCAATGCCAGAAAGCACAGCTTGTTCCTAAGTGTGAGCTCACGGTGGAGGTAGAGTCAGGGAAGCAGCCTCCAGGCTGTGCCTCTGGCATCCTCCTCCAGGACTGTGCCACTGGCCTGTGGCTTCAAGTCTGCTGCAGAGATCTGCTCTCATGGAAGTGAGGGACCAATGTGGGACAGCTGGAACCTGCGGGCCCAAAAGGGAAGGCCCCACAGAAGAGTCAGACCAAGGTGCTCAGCCCTACTGATGGCAGTGCCCCTGGCAGGAGGCCCAGACCAAGGGAGCGGGCACATAGGTGTGCAGGACTCAGGACAGCCCCTGCCAGAGAACAGAGAGGCACCTCCAGAAAGCCACTTCTAGAAACAGATCAGTCATAACCTGGAGTCTGTTAACCCCAGGAAAAAAGGCACAGAGCAGAAAGGCCCCTTGCAAAAAGGCAAGCCCTGCTCAGCCACTGCCCAGAGCCAGGGCCCAGCCACAGGAAGACAGTGCACACTAGGGCTGCTGAAGCCCAGGCAGCCATCACCCTTGCTGGACAAATCCTGGAGGATGAATTGAGGCCTTGGCATGGATGTGATCCTTCACTGTTAAATTGGCACAAAAGGAACTCCAAGCCCAGGCAGATGGGTGTTCTTGCTACCACAGAGGCCATCCCACCCAGAACAAAAGAGAATCCCCAGAGAGATGGCCTGCAGTCACCAAGACACCCCCATGGGCCACAGCTGTTCTGTCAAAAGGAGGTTCAGGGACAGCGACGGCAATTGCACTTTGCTGCCAGGGAGCCTGTTTGCCTGGCCAGTGCCTGACAGCATGGACCAAGGGTGGCAAATGTCCCAGGCCACCTTCACTATCATACAGAACACTGCTCCAAAGCTGACTCATATCTGTGCAACCTGATCATGATTCTAATGCCTTTCCTGGTGGGAAAAGTTTTCTCCCGGACAATATTGGTCTGTCCTGTGCAGAGAAAATCTTTTTTGTCTCAGGTTAGCACGTCCTCTTTGTGCTAAAAGCTTCTTCTTACCAATTCATGTTTTCTTTCCAAATATATCTGTTTTTCCTGAGGAGAGG
>NW_016108604.1:11888-12611 GCF_001604975.1 Cebus imitator | reverse complement strand
TGCCTGCTGAGGTCTGGGATGGACATGCGTCCCACCAACCCTCTTGGCTCAGCCTTGATGACACCACAGTGTCCCCTCCAGCCTCTCTTACTGCACTCTCCAGGACAGGACTTTTCACCCCGCAGTGGAGGGGCACCCAGGGACTGATACCCACCCTGTGCAGAAGCCATCTGAGCAGGCCCGAGGACTGTTAGGGTGGGGTGTGGGAGAAGAATCGGGGAGGATGAAGCCAGGGCCAGGGCCAGCGGCAGAAGCAGGAGAGAAATGGGCCCAAGGCCCCCCACCCCTGCAGGTAGAGGGTGGAGGTGTGGCTCCTCTCTCCCAGGGCAACCCCAGGCCTCCCGCTGCGCTCCCCTGTCCTAGCGGCAGAGGCTGCTTTCCCTCAGCACGGAGGCCACCACAGAGGGCGGTGCCTCACTCCTGAAGGTTCACTTCCTCAGGGTGGATCCACAGCCACCCGCCTGGGCTTGGGAGCCTTGGAGAGGACGCAGGGCGAGGGGAGACAGTCGTCACCAGGGTCCCGCGGCCTGGTGACCATTCCACGTGCTCAGGGGCCAGCGGGGGATGAGTTCTCGAGGAACCTATAGGCACATGCGGCCTTTCCCTTCTGCATTCTCTAGCAGCACTTAATAGATCCTCAGGGCATGCTCTCTTGTCTACTTCAGAGGTAGGAAATGCCAGAGGCAATCAGTGAGGGAAATGTCAGGTCATTTCAAAGACCCC
>NW_016108604.1:7474-9968 GCF_001604975.1 Cebus imitator | reverse complement strand
TCTGATCATCTCTAAAAATAAAGTATTCAAGAGACAAACATTGTTTTCCACTTATCTTCCTGGAACAGAGTTTTCACCAACACCTACTGATCCACACTATACTTATCCTTACTCCCACTTTATAGTTAAAACAAAAGCAGATCTAAGACTTCTGTTTCTGGGAAGATAAACAGACTTTCAACCTTATTCATCCTGCTAAGTCTAAATAAAATCCCTGAAAATTGTTTATAAATAAAGCATATGAAAAACCTGAAAGGTAGAAAGAAGACAGACCACCTAAGAATATTGGCATCCTAGAAATAACATAATAGCTGTTCCTCTCAGTTTTTTTTTCTTTACATATCCAGACTTAGAGCTGAAGAAACTGGCGTCCTCGAAACGCAAACAGGTGCAGACAAAAATGTTCCAGTAAAAGCCTGTTCTGTCTAGAGTAAGGTTGAGAACAAAGATAGTCCAGCAGTACAGAAAACTTTTAGGTGATAACCATTCTACTCCAAGCAAACACTACAGCAAGAAGTGTGACTCTGCATCCCCCCAGGACAGCACAGATTCGGTAGAAAGCCTGGCCCGCAACTTTCACAAGTATGCAACAGAGACCCCATTATAAATCATGAAGGCCAAAAGGAAGTGGCATGATATTTTTCAAGAGTTGTAAGAAAAGACGTGTCAACCTAGATTACTATATGCAGTGAAAATATCCTTAAGACGTAGTGAAACTTTAAAACTGTCTTAGGTGTAGACAAAATTTTACCCAACTAATATTATCATCTTTTAGCACATATATTTGGGGGACCCAGAAACGTTTCAACCACAGCAAAACAGCAGCCTTTCCTTGTCTTTTTCAGATTTATGAATTACATTGGATAGTAAGCAACAATTATAACACTGTCTAATGTGGTTCTAAATGTAAGATAGTTATATTAGAAATGAAAGATGGTAAAGAAATACAAAATCTGGTAAGGGGTTTCTAAACTTCACTTGAACTGGTAAAATGATGACACCAGTAAAAAAAGATAACGTACACACACACACACGCACACACACACTTTTATATATATGTGTATATATATATATATATACTTACATATATGTATACATATATACTTTTTATATATGTATACTTATATATATGTATACTTTTATATATATGTGTATATATACACTTTTGCATGTATGTATATTTTTATGTATATGTATATATACTTTTATATATGTATGTATATATACTTTTATATATATATGTATATGTATATACATATATGTGTGTGTGAGTGTGTGTGTGTGCATATATATATATATATATATATATGGCGTGGTTTAGATCTCTGTCTCCACCAAATTTCATGCTGAATTGTAATCCCCAATGTTGAAGGTGGGCCTGGTGAGAGGTTATTGGATCATGGAGGCAGATTTCTTATGAATGGTTTAGAATAATCCCTGATAGTGTTCTCATGATAGTGAGTTCTCGAGAGATCTGGTTGTTTAAAAGTGTGTAGCACCTCCCCCCTCACTTTCTCTCTTGCTCCTGCCCTGGCCATGTGACATACCTGCTCTCCCTTTGCTTTCTCTTGTGAGTGTAAATTTCCTGAGGCCTTCTGAGAAGCTGAGCAGAAACCCTTGTCATGCTTCCTGTACAGCCTGCAAAACCATAAGCCAATTAAAGGCTTTTTAAAATAAATTACTCATTTTCAGATATTTCTTTATAGGAATGTGAAAACAGACTGACTCTCTCTCTCTCTCTCTCTGTCTCTCTCTCACACACACAAACACACACACACACACGTTATGTATAATATAATACCTAGAACTACTAAAAAAGGTATTACAGGAACTGATGTGACATTATCATGGGGTAAAGGTTCATCTCTCCACCAAAGCAACCATGTGTTAGAACAGGAAAGAGAATCAAATATTTCAGAATATGGAACCTGATAAAATACTTACTGTAACCAGGGGAGTAGTTGACGAAGGGACAGCCTTCTGAACTTTAGTAAGAGAGCAGTGTGTATGAGCAAGCTGCCTTCCCCGTTTCTTAGCCATGCTGCTAATGTGAGACAGCAGGCAGCATTGCCAGAGGATGTGGCTGCTGCCAGTGTGGATAGCAGAATCCTGTCCTCTAAAAATTTGGGATTGTGTGTTTTGGTCGTCTGATGGTTCTCTCTCTCGTGGACCAATGCAGATTATTACCTTTGTTTCAGCCCCCTCACTCTGTAGCAGCCTCCCTAGTGATTCTATAAGGAGATTTATAAAGACACATACAAACTTTTTTGATCCAATAATTTAAGAAAATATATGTCAGGTCACAGGTTGATTGCAGAGATAATAGAATAAAAACTTCAATGACAACACACAACACAGAATGTAAACTGTGCAAAAATAGGATTTTGAGAATATCACATTATAATGCCAAAAATGTTCATTTTCTACAAAAAAAATTACAAAACATGCTAAGAAGAAAACATGTATTATGCACAGGAAAGAAAAAAGACAGGAA
>NW_016108604.1:4320-5636 GCF_001604975.1 Cebus imitator | reverse complement strand
AGACACCTCAGAAGTAATGCCACACATCTACAACCATCTGATCTCTGACAAACCTGACAAAAACAAGCAATAGGGAAAGCATTCCCTATTTAATAAATGGTGTTGGGAAAACTGGCTAGCCATATGCAGAAAGCTGAAATTGAACCCTTCCTTACACCTTATAAAAAAAATTAACTCCAGGTGGATTAAATATTTAAACATAAGATCTAACATCATAAAAAGCCTAGAAGAAAACTGAGGCAATACCATTTAGGACATAGGCATAGGCAAGATCTTCATGACTAAAACACCAAAAGCAACGGCAACAAAAGCCAAAATAGAAAAATGGGATCTAATTAAACTTAAGAACTTCTGCATAGCAAAAGAAACTATTATTAGAGTGAACCAGGAACCAAAAGAATGGGAAAAAAAATTAGCAAGCTACCCATCTGACAAAGGGCTAATATCCAGAATCTACACAGAACTTAAACAAATTTACAAAAAAAAAAAAAAAAACCATCAAAAAGTGGGTGAAGGATATGAACAGACCCTTTTCAAAAGAAGACATTTATGCAGCAAACAAATATATGAAATGACCTTTTGAAAAGGCAAGGGAAGTAGGGGAGAAACTATCAACCAAATATTACATAACTGGCAAAACTGTTCTTCAAGAATGGATAATTTGAAACATCTCCAGATACAGAAACGCTATTGAAAACGTGCAAATTAATCCACAATAAGATACCATTCCACATCTACCAGGATGCTTATAACTTAAAATACAATAACAATAATAAATAAAATAAAAATTATAGAAGATGTAGAGAACTGGAACCCCTGTACATTGCTAGTAGGAATGTAAAATATTGCAACCACTGTGGAAATCAATATGTGGTTACAAAGAAAGTTATGCATAGAATTACCACAGAAACTAACAATTCCACTCATAGAAATATACTTAAAAGAATTTTAAGCAGGAACTCAAACAAATGCTTATGCATGCTCATAAGAGCATTATTCAAAATAGCCAAAGGTAAGAGCCACTCATAAACAGATGAATTATAAACGAAATATAGTATAGAGAAACAGTGAAATATTATTCAGCCAAAAAAGAAAAAAAATCTGATCAAGGCTACAACATGAATAAGCCTTTTATTTCTATTATCCTAATAGAAATAAACCAGACTCAGACAAATATTTTATGTTCTACCACATCCATTTGAGATGTGGCCATGGAGGGTGATGGAATGGCAGAAGGGCCAGGGAGAACAAGGAACAAAGCACTTCTTCCTAGAGAAGCTTAATCAAGAAACCTTCTCTAACGAGGGTGGGAACTT
>NW_016108604.1:0-1520 GCF_001604975.1 Cebus imitator | reverse complement strand
CTCCAGCACCATTTTTGAAAAGCCTATCTTTCCCTTATTAAACTGCTTTGTCAAAAACCAGTTTTGCAAATATCTGTGTGTCTAAGTTCTCTACTCTGTTCCATTAATCTGTGTGTTTGTCCTAACAAAACCACATAGTCTTGATTGCTACAGCTAGACAAGCAGTAAAATTGGATAATTACTCCCACTTCTCCCACTTTATTCTTTTCCAAAATTATTTTAAGCTGTTCTTGTCCTTTGCTTTTCTGTATAAATTTTAAAATAATTTTGTCTGTCTTCAGAAAAATCCTCCTGGGATTTTGGCAGGATTTGGAGATAATTGACATCTTTTTTGAATATTTCAATCTATGAGTTGGCCACATCTCTTCATTTATTAAGAATTCCTTTGATTTCTTTAAGCAGTGTTTTGTTTCTCTTTTTTAAAAATATTTTATTTATTTACTTATCTCTTCTTCTTTTTCCTCCTCCTTCTCCTCCTCCTCCTCCTCCTTCTTCTTCTTCTTTTTTTCTTCTTCTTCCTCTTCTTTCTTTCTTCTTCTTCTTGTTCTTCAAAGCAGTGCTTTGTAGTTTTCAGGATACAGGTGTGAACCTAAAAGTATGTGAGACAGATTGCAATCAATTAAGAAATATTATTTTGCCAAGATAAGGACACACCCATGACACAGCTTCAGGAGATCCTCATGACATGTTCCCAAGGTGGTTGGGGCACAGCTTGGTTTTATACATTTTGGGGAGACATGAGACATTATTCTATATGTTTAGAGTGTACATGGATTCAGCCTGGAAAGGCAGGACCACTCAAAGCTGGGAAAGGGGCTTCTAGGTCAGAGGTAGGCAAAAGACAAATGTTTGCATTCTTTTGAGTCTCTGATCAGCCAGCCTTTCACCAAAAACACATGTGTGGTGGAGTCGAGGAGCAGCCACTTGTTCCTTAGTTTGGCTTAGAGAAACAATAGGTCAGACAAAGCCATCAGACATGCATTTGTCTCCATGAACAAAGGGAGGACTTTGAGTCCTCTGTCCTTGGTCCACAAGCAATTTCCTTGTGGGAAAATGGTGAGGGAGGTATGCCACTTTTTAAAATATTTGTAGCTGTCTTATTTAGGATGAAAATGGGAGGCAGGTTTGCCTGACACTGTTCCCAGGTTGACCTTTCCCTTTGGCTTTGTGGTTTTGGGGTTCTGAGATTTATTTTCCTTTCACACAACTCCTGTGCTTGTTTCTTTTTCTTTCGATTTACACCTAAGTATTCATTTTCTTTGAAGTGTTTGTAAATGGTACTGTATTTTGAATTTTGATGCTCATGTGTTCATTGCTAGTATCTAGAAATACAACTGATTTTTGTATGTCCTGTGACCTTGCAAACTCACTTATTGTTCTAGGAGTCTTTTAAAAAAATTCTTGTGATTTTCTAGGCAGTCAGTCATGTCATAGATTAAAATACTTAATATTGTTAATTTGACAATACTCACCAAATTGATCTGTAAATTCAACAAAGTCCCTCTCAAAATCTTAGCTGC
>NW_016108603.1:2833-17466 GCF_001604975.1 Cebus imitator | reverse complement strand
TCTCCTCTGAGCAGGTGGGATGAGGTTTCTGTTTTCCCTCAACAACATCATGTTCTTCTAGGAACTGTATATTTAAATCAGTATCCAGCAGATCTCTCCTCCTCCAATGTAGAAAGTATCAGATACTCATTAGAATCACTGTGAAATAAAGAGTAAGGAAAACTATGTGAAGTCTTTAGTACAATGCCTGAATTAAAGTAGGAACTCAATCAAAATGTGATCCCCCCCCCTCAAACCTCCTTTATGCCAGAAAATCAGTTTATTCTCAACCGTGGCCATAGGAGGCTCTAAGTCTTACCTGTAACAGGGATCAGTGTTTTAACGTTCCCTGGTCATGCCCCACGGGGAACATGCTCTACGCTGCAGATGGAAAGCAACAGAGACTTGGCTTTGGTGAGGGGAATTCAGCCTCACACTGCAGCTGCTATGCCAGTGCACTACTACTGGTTGGCCGTTCTAGAAATTTTGGCTCAAAAAGCAAAGAGGAAGTGGTGATAAACAGTTGCCCGTCTGAAAGGACAGTGACTTCAAATGGGAAAGAGAAGGGCTTCGATCTCCCTCAGGAAACATAGCTGTGGCAAAATTCAGGCTGGTGACCTCCAGATGCATCACTCCAGAGGCCACACCTCCCTGCAGGCGGTGGAGGGATTGCAGGTGAGGGAAATGTGTGCTTGCCTTTCTGCCATCTCCTGGGCAGTGCTGAGGTTGAAACAAGTGCCTCTGGGCAACTGAGTCAGGAACACACATGAAACTCCTGTGGGCCCCTTGGAACAGGTGATGTGCATCTCAAGCACAGCTCATCTATTTATATATTCTTAGATAGAAGTGCAGTAGGTATAAGGTCTTGTCCCATCTTCAGAGTCCAGGACTCTGTGCTGGGTGCACGGAGAAGAAAAAGTGGAATGAAAAAAACACTGGCTCCAGAAGCCCAGCAAAGAGGTGCTGAGAAGCAGTGAGCACCCTCTGTGTGCAGTCCCTGACTTCTCAGGCTGCAGAGTGAAGGGCTCAGAACCTGACCTTTGAGTCAGGTAGACTCAAATTTATGTGACACCAAACTTCTTTGTCTTCAGTAAGTTCCTTAACTTTACAGAGCCTCAGTGTCCTCCACTATAAAATCAGAACACCACTGCTTACTTGAGGGGATCCCTGCGTCAAATAAATGAGGCAACATAGGGATAGTGGTCAGTACTGTGAGCATAGTACTGCTCAGGTACTGTGAGCAGTACTGCATAGGTCAGTACTGCTCAGTCACTGAGAAGTTCCTGTCTTTTCTTGGCTGCTCTGATCCTAGAGGCAACATTTTGTTGCTTTGTTCCTCAGGGTGAAATGAGAAACGGAAATAGTACCAGATCAAAACCCATGTGGCCAGGTGCGGTGGCTCATGCCTGTAGGCCCAGCACTTTGGGAAGCTGAGGCAGGTGGATCACCTGAGGTCAAAAGTTCGAGACCGGCCTAGCCAACATGGTGAAACTTCATCTCTACTAAAAATATAAAAATTAGCCAGGCGTGGTGGTGAGCACCTGTAATCCCAGCTACCTGAGAGGCTGAGGCAGGAGAGTCATTTGAACCCAGGAGCCAGAGGTTTCAGCGAGCCAAGATCGCAGCACTGCACTCCAGCTTGGGCGACAAGAGCAAAACTCTATCTCAAAAAACCTTTATGGCTCATTCATTGCCTAAAATAGCCAATTAGGAAAAACATCAGATATACCCAGAGACTAAAAATAGTTTCTTGGTACTGTCCGCATTAGGATTTAATTCATCCTGGCCTAAAGTTTCAAACAATAAAGCTTCAAACACTTTCCTCAGGAAGGAAATTAAAGAGAAGACTGAGCAGGAGAAAATGAAGGTCTGGTTTAAAACTCAATCTCCTCTTCCCATCTGTATTAAGGCTACCCCAAGGACGCTCTCAGCGACATTCTCAGGGGGGACATGCCGGTGGTGTTGGTGACAGACTCAGCTTGAACCTCACAGCATGTTCCTATTTACTGATGGTTTAGAGGGTGTTATAGGAAACTTATCAGGATAATGGATGGGATCTGTAAATTCACAAATAATAAAGATGATTTACCCCAGGGATTCCAGGATCAGGTGCACAATGTCAGCAACATTCGTGTTCCTAGTTTGAAAGATGATGTAACTGTGTTGCAGTGAAGAGGGACTAATTGCCCCTTTTCCCCCTTCCCAACTCGTGCCCCATGCCCCCTAAGTCCAACACCATGTATGTGCCAGAGAGGATCTAGTGACAGATGACATGTGAGACTAGGAATGGAGAAAAGCTACTTGAAACCCTTGGGGCTTATGCTTGGCACCGAGTCCCAGAGCTGTGCCCAGCCAGGTACATCACAGTGGACCTACAGGGCCTGGCTGTCAAGATGCCGCCTCTTGGCCTAGACAATGTGTGAGCACCAAAAACCGGAGCCATGTGGTACTCACTGACGACAGTCACTGCAGGATGCACTTCCTGCCTGTCAAGCCGTGGGGAGGTGCTGCTCAGGGAGTGACGGGGCGCAGACCGGGTGTGGCTGCAGCATCGGATCTGGGACTGAGTCTGGGACCGGGCATCCCACTTGGTGTCTAGGACTTCCGTCACTTTACCCATATTATGCATCTTCCTCAAGATACTAGTGGGATAAGAAAGAAGGAAAAATAAAGGTCACCTGAACGCCACAGCTGTACTGATGTCGAAGCTCAGAGGAGAAGTAAAGGGGAGGTCAGAGGATCGTTCCTTCAGAGAAGAAACCACACAATTCATTTCTGTTTAGGGACAGGGCATGGAGGAAAGGCCGGGGCGGGGAGAGCATCACTTGTCCGGTGCACTGGCTACAAACACCCTGAGAAAAGAGAAGGCTTACCAGGCCCTTTAAATAACACTCACGCTTCCTTCACAAGACACTCAGAGGCCCACAAGAGTTCAACTCCAGGCAGGCCAGGTGCGGTGGCTCACACCTGTAATCCCAGCACTTTGGGAGGCTGAGGTGGGCAGATCATGACATCAGGAGATCGAGACCATCCTGGCCAACACGGCGAGACCCTGTCTCTACTAAAATACAAAAAATTAGCCGGGCATGGTGTTGTGCACCGGTAGTCCCAGCTACTCGGGAGGCTGAGGCAGGGGAATCACTTGAACTTGGGAGGCAGAAGTTGCAGTGACCCGAGATTGTGCCACTGCACTCCAGCCCGGTGACAGAGCCAGACTGTCTAAAAAAAAATAAACAAGTTCAACTCCAGGTATGGGCACGGTGGCTCATGCCTATAATTTGGGAGGCCAAGGCAGGAGGATTGCTTGAGCCCAGGAATTCTAGACCAAACTCAGAAACATAGTGAAACCCTCTCTCTACAAAAAAATAAAAATAGAAAATGAGTTGGGTGTGGTGGCATGCACCTGTAGTCCCAGCTACTCAGGAGGCTGAGGCAGGAGGATCACTTGAGCCCAGGAGGTCAAGGATGCAGTGAGCAGTGATCGTGCCACTGCATTCCAGCCTGGGCAACAGAGCAAGACCTCATCCCCAAAATAAAATAAAGTAAAATAAAATGTGAAAAAAAAAAGAGTTCAGCTCACTCTGTCAACACAATTTGTTAAATAGTATTTGCCATAGACCATTTAAAATGAATTCCCGGAGCCTCACTGGTGTCTTGCAGTGTTTAGATCTCCCTCCCTAATTATAGAGACACAGTATAAACTTTTATTTGCAAGGAAAATCTGTAGCTATTTAACATCTGCCAGCACTCCTTGGGTCACCCTTGAAGAAATCAGATATGATCTTACTCTGGTCTTTAAACAAGGGAAACCAGAGGTGATCCCTGGAGGTTCAGAAGACTCCTGAGACCCAGATAGGTTACAGCAGCTCTGTTTTACTAAATTGCTGAATTAATTGGTGAAAACAAAAGAATAATATATTTTTTAAAAAATTTTAAATGAGACTGCCTTATCAGTAAGGATACATACATAATAGTTTAATAAATAAACTATTTGTTTTTTATTCGCCATGTGAGCTCCTATTTCTTTGAGCTTCTGGCTCTTGCTTCTAGATTCTTCACCAGATTCCATCTTCAATAGTCCCTGAAAATGTAGAGTTACCTGAGAGTCGAAGGTGCCTGTCCTGCTTGGTTCTTCTTACTTGTACAGTCATCTGAGAACAAAATTCAAAAAGGACCAGTCATGATTTAAGCGAGTCTCATTTCCCAGACTGCAAACAAACATGGAGTTCTGTCTGGGACCAGAGACGTAACTACCTGATGCTTGATTCCAGGACACTCTGATGAATTTTCCCAGGTTGAGGGTTGAGTTTTTTTTTTGTTTTTTTTTTTTGAGATGGAGTTTCGCTCTTGTTACCCAGGCTGGAGTGCAATGGCGTGATCTCGGCTCACCGCAACTTCCGCCTCCTGGGTTCAGGCAATTCTCCTGCCTCAGCCTCCTGAGTAGCTGGGATTACAGGCATGCGCCACCATGCCCAGCTGATTTTTTGTATTTTTAGTAGAGATGGGGTTTCACCATGTTGAGTAGGATGGTCTCGATCTCTTGACCTTGTGATCCACCCCCCTCAGCCTCCCAAAGTGCTGGGATTACAGGTGTGAGCCACCGTGCCCAGTGGGTTGAGTCTTCAGAGAGCTTGCCTGGCAGGCTTTCCTGAGCCCCCTGTGAAGGTTGTCATCTCCTCCTACTTTGTCCTGAGTCTTTATTCCCACAGATCATGGGACTTGTCTCCAGCTGGCCTCTGGACCCTTCCAGCCGGCCTCTGGACCCTTCCAGCCAAAGCCTCCAAGTCCTGGCACGAGGCCAGCACCAGACCCATGGCTGTGTGTTCCACCATAGCTTCTATGCAGAACCTCCTCCCTTCTCCGAGGAGATGAGACATCCCTGTCCCATCTGCCATCAGGACACAGCACACAACTCAAGCCTTCTGTTACTGTATGCCCTTGGGTACTCAAGGGGAAATTCCATGTAACAAGCTCCTGAAAGAGCTAATTTTCTCACCACCTTGCACTAGCACACAGAGTGCCTAAACCAGGCCAAAGTCAGCATGATTCTTTATTATTTTTTTGAAGTGCACTGATGAATGTTACCTATTTAATCCCCAGAACAATCATGCAACATTCAGGGGCTGGTATAATTTTTTAGGTGGGAAAACAAAAATCAAAATAAATATTAACCTGTCCAGAGCTAGTAAAGAACACATATAAGCTAGAGGTGGGGTCTTTGGATTACAAAACCCAGCTGCCACTTTTCCTTCTCTCTTTCTGCCAAATAGTTTCAGATAAATACCATCATCCCTGGGGAGGCCTCCTGCCCTAACATCCATACACCGTGAGGGATGGAGGGGCTGGTAATTATCATGGCATCCTCAGCCCCGTGTGTTTCTTCTTGGAGTGCCTCACCAGCCAGCCCTGACCCTGTCATGGTCCTAAGGTGGCGATTACAAAGCAGGGCACCAGGTTGAAAAGTGACTTGTGAATAGGGGTAGGCTCCTGTGAACTCAGGACCTTGGGAGAGACTGGAAGTCTTCCTAAGCTCTGTGGCCAACTTACCCGTGCTGAATTTTCTGGCAAGGCTCTCTGCCAGCTGCCTTCCTTTGGTCGGCTGCTCGCGGAAATGCTGCTCCATATGGTGGTCAATGTTACTGCTCCGAATAGCTCCTCAAAGGTCTTTACTGTGTTCTCGACATGCTGGATGAGAAGAGGAGAGGCTGCTCTCCCGATCTGCATCTTCACTTTAATTTAATTTAATTTTTTTATATTAAACTATTTTCTTTTCTTACCAAACATCTCAAAATGCATATTTATAATTCAAATTACTATAGTATTCAAAGCATAACGAAAACCTGTTTCCTCACTAAAGAAAAGGCAGATCACACATTTAAAAATGAAATGTTCACTTGGAGGAGCTCTAGCCCCTGCAGCAGCAGCCCAGTCTGCTTTTTTTTTTTCAGGTGGTGATACATATTTTTATCTAGAAAAGAAATTTGGTTTACAGAGGCATAAACATTCAGTAGTTATTGCTTATCAAGGCTTGTTTCATAAGAGAAGCCTGTTTCTTCACTGAGTCCTCTGTATACTTTTTATTCCTTACCATCAATAATTCTCAGGACTGTCAGACACCTTACAATAAACACGTAGGGTTTTTTCCCCTCCAATTTGAGTACATACTACTGTTAACTGCAAAATTCTAAAGCAGTCAGTTGCCATTTGTCAAACAATTCGCCCGAGGTACACGGATTTGGGATACTTTTCTTTCAGAGCTGGCCACTGAACAATGAAGTAATCTGAGAGATGAAACAGAATCTTTCCGGACAGAGATAATGTTTCTACACGGCAGATACTTTCAACGTAGACAATGATCACTTTCTTTATGCCCAGTATCCCAAGGAGAAGGGCAGATACACAGATAGGAACACATGTTCCTGGTCCGTTACGCAACACCAAATCTGGCTTCACCTGGTGAATCAGAGGGAGGGAGAGCCACATGGAGTGCAAGGTGGTCAACACCGTGGAGGGCCAGGACTGCTGAACCTCACGGCTTCTTGGAATTCGGTGAATGTAGTATTTGGTATACATGTTACCAGGGTCTCTATCAGCTCGATCTAGTTTCTTGTTTTGTTTTGTTTTGTTTTTTTCTTATTTACTTCTGACTTTGGAGGCTCTCTATTTGGGCTCAGTCATATATATCCTTGATAATCAGTGGGATTTGAGAGCCGGGAGCTTTGGCACCATACAAGGGTCTCTGAGAGATACAGAATTTCAGAATTCAAGCCCACCCTAGACCTGCTGAATAAGAATTTGCTTTTTAACAAGGGACCCAGGTGATCTATATGTACGTAAAAGTTTGAAAAGCCCAATTTATCAGTTCTTTCTTGGATGGGTGAAGGAAGGAGGTCCAGAATATGTCTTTTCTGCTATACTTCTAGGCTCCTAGGTATTTTGAGTATTTTCTTGAAATGCTAGAATTAACATCTGGGCGTTTTTATAGCCCAGGTAATCAGGCAGGAGTTCCCAGGGCCCTGCAGTGAACTATTTGGAAATCAGGCTTCTAAAGAGGAAGGACAGCATTCTCCAAGCGGAGGTAAGCTTGGCCTTTTTTGGCCTTTTGACCCTTAGGGATCAGCATCCAAGAAAAGTATTTCATGAGCCTTTGGATCTCACAGTGGAGACCATAGTTCCTTGTTCTGGAGTGGAGGTGATGGGCCAGGTTTGGGGAAAGATCAGAGGGAGTCTTCTCTGGGACTGTCTGTATTTAAAGATCTCCAAGAAGATTTGTACTCTTAAGGGACTCAGTTTTGCGGCAGGGCTGAAAAAGCATAGAGTGGTTCCAATGCCAGAGAGACCCCAAGAGAAGTCAGTATCTCCTCTTTTTTATTTATTTATTTTTTTAATATTTAATTCATGTCTTTTGTGTTTTATTGTTTATATGATAAAAATATTTTTTAGAGTTTGTGTGTTTTCCCGTTAGTAAAGTTCTAATTTTCTGGAGTGAAATGGTCTTTAATATACCATAATATATCTTACTAAAGTCTTCAAATTTCTTTGTTTATATGAATGGGTTTGATTTAATTTTTAATTAAATTGGGTTAACTCTCGAGCCTCATCCTGGATCAAATAACACTTCCTAAAGCAGAAAAAAAGAAGTAAAGGTAGATAGGTATACCTGTTAGGTTATAGCACGTTAGGAGAGGGGACTGCAGAGTGTCACCAAAGGAGGCCACACCCTGAATTCCAGCGTATGTTTAGTGTCCTGAATATGGTAAAAGGAATGAAGGATGGAGAATAACAACAATCTGCATGTGATGATCCCTTCTAGGATTGCCATTTTCCCTGCTGCTTGCTGCGGAAGAAAAATCACATGATCCTATTAGTAGATGAAGAAAAAGCATTTGACAAAATTCAACACTCATTAATCATAAAAACTCTCAACAAAGTGAGAACAGAGGGGAATTTCCTTAACTTGATAAAGAACATCTATAAAAACTCTACACGAATGTCATACTAGAAACTAGATGCTTTCTCATTAAGATCAGCAATAAGGCCTGACACGGTGGTTCACGCCTGTAATCCCAGCACTTTAGGAGGCTGAGGCCAGTGGATCATGAGGTCAGGAGTTCAAGACCAGCCTGGCCAAGATGGTGAAACCCCGTTTCTACTAAAAATACAAAAATTAGCCAGGTGTGGTGGTGGGGGCCTATAATCTCAGCTATTCAGGAGGCTGAGGCAGAGAATTGTTTAAACCCAGGAAGTGGAGGTTGCAGTGAGCATAGATAGTGCCACTGCACTCCAACCTAGGCTACAGAGCAAGGCTCCATCTAAAAAAAAAAAAAGATTAGCAATAAGGCAAAGATTTCCCACTTACCACTCCTTTTCAACATCATACTGGAAATCCTAGCTCATGCTGTAAGATAAGCAAAGGAAATAAACAGTATGCAGATTAGAAAAAAGGAACTAAAACTGTCTGTGTTCACACATGACGCAGTTATCTATGTATTATAGAAAATCTCCAACATGGTGAAACCCCGTCTCTACTGAAAACACAAAAATTAGCCAGGCGTGGTGGCATGCACCTGTAACCCCACTACTGAGGAGGCTGAGGCAGGAGAATCGCTTGAACCCAGGTAGCGGAGGTTGTAGTGAGCTGAGATCATGTCACTGCACTTTAGCCTGGGCAACAAAGCAAGACTCTGTCAAAAAGAAAGGAAGGAAGGAGGGAGGGAAGGAAGGAAGGAAGGAAGGAAGGAAGGAAGGAAGAAGAGAGGGAGGGAGGAAGGGAGGAAGAAAGGAGGGATGGAGGGAAGGAGGGAGGGAGGGAAGGAAGGAAGGAAGGAAAAGAAAAAAAAAGAAAAGAAAAGAAAAGAAAAAAGAAAAGCTGAAATAACTGACAACAAAAATCTCCTGGAACTAGTAAGTGATTATGTGAAGGTAAAATCTAACAAAACACGTACCAGATCTGTATGGGGAAAACTACAAAACTCCGTTGAGAGAAATCAAAGAAGGACTAAATACACAGAGAGCTATTCTGTGTTCATGGACAGGAAGACTGAATATTGTCAAGATGTCAGTTCTTCCCAACTTGATCTAAAGATTCAACACAATCCCAATCAAAATATCAGCAAGTTATTTTGTGGATATCAACTAATAGATGCTAATGTTTACATAGAGAGGCAAAAGACCCAGAATGCATAACACAATATTGCGAAGGAACAGAGGGCTGATACGCCTGCTTCGAGACTTACTGTAAAGCTACAGTAATCATGGCAGTATGAGATTTGTGAAAGAATAGACAAAGAAGTCGGTGGAACAGAATAGAGATTCCAGTAGACTCCAAAATACAGCAGATTGATCTTTGACAAAGGGACAAGGGCAATACAATGGAGAAAAGATCGTATTTTCAACAAATGGTGCTGGAACAGCTGGACCTCCACATGCAAAAAAAATCAGTCTAGACGCAGACTTCACATTCTTCACAAAAACTCACTCGAAAGGGATCATAGGCCTAAATGTAAAACATAAAACTATAAAAACTCCTAAAAGTTAACAACAGCAGAAAATCTAGATGACCTTGGGTTTGGTGATGATTTTTTATTTAGTTTATTGATCTAAAGATTCAATGCAAATATCAATTTTAATTTAGAGACAGAGTCTCCAAATAAATAAATAAATAATTTTCTTTATTTGCTGGAGTGCAGTGGCATGATCATGGCTCACTGTAGCCTTCCTTGGGTGTGATCATGGCATGATCATGGCTCACTGCAGCCAAATTCTTGGGCTCAAGTGATCCTCTTGCCTCAGACTTCCAAAGTGCTGGGATTACAGGTATGAGCCATGGAGCCCTGCTACATGATTACTTTTCAGATATAATACAAAAGGCATGATCCATGAAAGAAATAATTGATAATCTGGCCTTTATTAAAATTAAAAACTTCTGCTCTGCAAAAGACTCATCAAGAAAATTAGAAGACAACAAACTGGGAGAAAATATTTGCAAAAGGCACATCTGGTAAAGGACTCTCATCCCAAATACACAGAGAACTCTTTTTTTTTTTTTTAAAGATAGGGTTTCACCATGTTGGTCAGGCTGGTCTTGAACTCCAGACCTCAGGTGATCCGCCCGCCTTGGCCTCCAAAGTGCTTGGATTACAAGCATGAGCCACCATGCCCAGCCGAGAACTCTTAAATTCAGCCATATTGAATAACCCAATAAGAAATGGGCAAAAGACACCTCAAGAAAGACGAAATATAGATAATAAATAAGAATATGGAAAGATGCTCACATCATATGCCATTAGGGAATTGAAAACTAAAACATGATACTGCTCTACACCTATTAGAATGGCAAAATCCAGAACACTGTTAACACCAAACTCTGGTAAGGATGAAGCACAACAGGTATTTGTTGCTGGTGGGAATGCAAAATAGTAAATCCACTTTGAAAGACAGTTTGGCATTTTCTTGTGAAACTAAACATACTCTTACCAAATGACGTAGCAATCTGCTCCTCAGTATTTACCCAAATGAGCTGAAAATGTGTGATCACACAAAAACCTGCATACGGTGTTTACAGTGGCTTTAGCCAGAGCTGCAGAATCGTGGAAGCAGCCAAGATGTCCTTCAGTAGGTGAATGGATACATTTTGGTACATGCCATCAATGGAATATTATTTGGTACTAAAAAGAAATGAGCTATGAATCCATGGAAAGACATGAAAGAACCTTAAGTGTATTACTCCATGAAAGAAGCCAATCTAAAAAAGCTACATACTGTATGACTCTGACTATATGACACTATGGAACAGGCAAAACAGTGAAGACAGTAGAAAGATCAGTGGTTGCCAGGTGCTGGGGAAAAGGAGAATGAATAGGCAGAACACAGTAGTTTTAGGGCGGGGAATAGTCATTCTTTATTATAATGGCGGATACATGCCATTATACATTTATTCTTGTGTCAAAACCCATAGAATACATACCACCAAGAGTGAACCCACTGCAAACTGTGGACTTTGGGTGATGATGATGAGTCAATGTAGGTTCATTGATTGTAACAAATGTTACCACTCGGGGGCAAGATACTGAGTGAGGAAGGCTGTGTGTGTGCAGGGGCAGGGGGCTTGTGGGAACTCTGTTACTTTCCGCTCAAGTTTGCTGTGAACCTAAAACTGCTCTAAGAAAGTCTATTAAAAAAGGAAAAGAGGCCGGGCGCGGTGGCTCAAGCCTGTAATCCCAGCACTTTGGGAGGCCGAGGAGGATGGATCACGAGGTCAAGAGATCGAGACCATCCTGGTCAACATGGTGAAACCCCATCTCTACTAAAAATACAAAACATTAGCTGGGCATGGTGGCGCGTGCCTGTAATCCCAGCTACTCAGGAGGCTGAGGCAGGAGAATTGCCTGAACCCGGGAGGCGGAGGTTGCGGTGAGACGAGATCGCGCCATTGCACTCCAGCCTGGGTAACAAGAGCGAAACTCCGTCTCAAAAAAAGAAAAAAGAAAGAAAGAAAAGAATGATCACAGGAGTATAATTTTTAAAAATATATTTGACAAAGTGGGTGTAGTGTGGGCTTTGTGAATCCAGAGCACAGGATTCTAATGTCACCTCTGCCAGAGGATATTATGCAACTTTGATCAAATGACTATCACTTGGGGCCTAAGTGTTCTAGCTTCTAAAATGAGGAAAGGAGACTGACTGACTCCAGAGGTTTTGTTTTGTTTTGTTTTGTTTTTGTTCTTTTGGTTTTTTGTTTTTGAGATGGAGTCTCACTCTGTCATCCAGGCTGGAGTGCAGTGGCATGATCTCAGCTCACTGCAATCTCCGCCTCCCAGATTCAAGCAATTCTCCTGCCCGAGCTTCCGGAGTAGCTGGGATGACAGGCGCCCACCACCATGCTTGGCTAATTTTTGTGTTTTCATTAGAGACTTTCACCGTGTTAGCCGGGCTACCTCAAACTCCTGACATCGAGTGATCCGCCCGCCTCAGCCTCTCAAAGTGCTGGGATTACAGGCGTGAGCCACGGCGCCCGGCCTAAAGTTATGTTACATCTAAGTAACATTATTCTCTGGGTCAGTGAAATTTAAGGGGAATATATTGGGGAGTGACCTAATGGAGCATGAAGCAGGATTTGAATCACTTCCAAAGCTGTGCAGCACTTAGGCAAATTAGTGACAAGTTAGTATTTTCAGTAACTGGTGCTCACAGGCAAATGTGTAATGGGTTAACTCCATATTATTTAAATGCTTCCAAAAAGCTGTAGGAAAATGGCCATTAAAGACAAACTGACAAATCTAGCCAACAGGCAACTATTTGACAAATCTCTATGCTTATTTTAAAAACTGAGCTTATCAAATTGCCATTCCGGAAACCAGGGACCTGAGTTTCCATAGAGGATGGAGTAGAATGGAGGGACCTCTGTATAAATCTACTTCATCGGCCGGGCGCGGTGGCTCACGCCCGTAATCCCAGCATTTTGAGAGGCCGAGGCGGGCGGATCACAAGGTCAAGATATTGAGACCATCCTGGCCAACATGGTGAAACTCTGTCTCTACTAAAAAATACAAAACTTAGCTGGGCGTGGTGACGCGCGCCTGTAGTCCCAGCTACTCGGGAGGCTGAGGCAGGAGAATTGCTTGAACCCGGGAGGCTGACGTTGCAGTGAGCCGAGATCGCGCCACTGCACTCCAGCTTGGCGTTGGCTACAGAGTGAGACTCCGTCAAAAAAAAAAAAAAAAAATCTACGTCCTCGAGCACTGGGATGGTTCAGCATTCACCAGAGTAACATAGGAAGAAATAGGAGATTCCGACACGCTCCCGTGGATCCAGAAGAGAGACCATTCACGTGATTGGAAGATTTCCAGCTCAGGTACCCATGAAGACCATATATTTGGTGAATACATGCGATGTTTGTTAGAATAAAACCACATTTCTCTGAATAATATAAAGTCATTACTCAGAAAAATTTTACAGATTTTTATCTAAAGAAATTTCCAGGAAGATGTTAAGAGAAAGTCCTACAATTAAGGTATGGAGGCTGGATGCAGGCCCTGAGAGCTGCTCTGATGAGCAATGACTTAACGCTGATAGTGGGAAGTCTCTTACCCACTGAGGGATACAGAGGAGAATTCTGCTTCCTCAGGCCCAGGCTTCTGCTCACCCACTCCCTTCTTATCAGGTCCCTCCTTCTCTGAGGGCTGATGCATCCCAGCCTTCAGTTGGAGCATTTTCTCCTGAAGCGCTCCCTTACAGCCGTCTTTGAAAGGAAGGACAGAGAAGAAAGGTGTCTATGTCTCCACAATGGCCAGGATTTTTTGCAAAGCTACCTAAAGGAATTGGAGCAAAGTCATGGCTTACAGAAGTTAGATTATTAATGGAGATCCTGTAGGAGGATGGAATCTCAAGAGCAGAGCCTACAAGGAAGTAAAGAGTGAGCCTACAATGTGTCCCCTTGAGGAGAGCGTCCTCAGTCACGAGGACCCAGCCACCCACTGGGTAAAGGAGAGATGCAGCAGGTACTGGGGGCTGGGGGTGCTGTGATGAGGAGGAAAGGGAGGGCCCACAGGTGTTTCAGGAGAAAACACAGGGAAATGATGAAACCAATGAATGAAAACAAACAGGGTTTAAATTGAGCTAAGGCGTGAGTATTTTTGTTTCTTACAGTTGAGTTAAGGGACCCAGGGAATGTCCCTTCAGACGTCAGGAGGCATTTTTGCTTCCAGAAGTTTTGAGAGTCATGAAGGCAGGAACACAGTTTGAGTTGCCAGGGCTCAAATCCCACGTCACTGGGACATCAACAACAGTGCTATGGGGAAGACTCGGGGTGCCAGCTCTTGAGTCGCAATCACAGAATTAGAATGTGGAGGTAGCTACAGAACCCAGGAAAGTCCCGCCTTTGATGGCCTGCCACACTCAATGCAAGGCTGCCTGTTTCACCCTGGAGGGCCCTGCGTCAGTGGAGGACACCCGCTCCTCAGCAGCTTTAATACTTGTGTACCCTTTTGCTTCTATTGCCAATCAATTTCTAACCACAGCAAAATAACCTAAGCATGCCTCTCCTTGAAAACGTCCCAACATTTTCTCAGCACCTTTTGTTTTTTGGGGACAGTTTCAATAAAAACAATTCTTGGGACTTTTCCTAAATGATTTTTTTTTTTAAACTTCTGGTGATTCTTACTGTTCCTTTTTAGGAACTCTCCAGGTTTTCACTTCCTGCATTCTTTCAAGAGCACAGTGACCAAAACTGGAGTATAATCATCTAACTACGACTAATAAATTTAGCATCATGCTGTATTACCTTTAATACATAATAAATAATATATCCCAATGCGATACTTGCTTCCTTTCCCTTGCAGTAGCAATGTGTAGGGGTTTCATTTAATATGATGAAGTCAATTTTAACCTTCCAAACTCCCACCCCACCCACCTTTGCTTGCACTCATGGGAAGGCTCAGTCTGTATCTGGTTTGCCCACATTCCTGGGCTATAAACCTCTAGACCTCCCAGTTTGTGAGGCACCATTGTTTTGGAGGATACTGAATGTTTATTTCTGTCTCCTTTGCACCCTTACTAATGAAAGCTGCATTCAGCCACTCTGCTAGCCTCTCTCCAGCACAGAGCTGAATTTGCAAATGCCTTGAGGGGAAAACCTTTACCAAGTGTTCAGTTCA